>NW_017731787.1:99570-116400 GCF_001890085.2 Hipposideros armiger
AAAAAAAGGGCCCCAAACTCTCAAAGTAAATTGCTGCTGCACAGAGAGTGATTCCTAGAGAAGCAGAGATTTATCAAACAACCAGATCATTCCAGAGACTATTTTCAGCTATGTGTAAAAAGCCTCACTGTGTGACCCGGTATGTATATGTATCTGTAAGTGTAGGAGCAATGTTAAAACAAATCATTGCTCTTCATGCAGCGTCATAGAACCGGCATTTTACAGATGATGAATAAAATGAACACTTTTGAGGAGCTAGTTATATAGCACAGTGTAGAAAAATATTGTCTCTAGCTTCTAAGAGTTAATATTCAATGACTAGTTAAATCATTCAGAGGACTCACCTGAGGCAGCCACCAGGAGGAAGGGCCGGGGAGAAGCAAGAGAAATGAGCATTAACAATTGGAAGTGACAAATCTGTGGGGTTTTTCTCTGAATTGCAAAAAGATATTTTGTTCACAAGCTTTGTCAGTCCTTAGGGAATTCAAAGCCTCGCTAAGCCATTGGACTGAAGCAAATTGCACACCTCCTGCCACAGTGCGTGAGTGAAATCTATCTGTAGTGTCCTGCGCGTGAATTCGCCTGGGCTCTCAGTGGTTTTGATGGTTATTTTGATGAGCTGCTGAAGGTATGCAGGATCCAGCAGGAAACTGTAAATGAGATATCTTCTCCCTGTGAGACAATCCTGTTTATACCCATTTCTTTATGAATGATGTCATGTCGCTTGCCGCCACAGGCAGCAATTTCTATGATTTATCAATGTCATTGTGACCAAAATGCTAACAACGATGCTGGAGGTGCAATCCCAAACTCATTGTGGGCAGTGGAATATTCACTTTCATTACCATCAGAACTGGGAACCTAATGAGCATATTAACTCCCTAACTATTCACCCAAGAAGATGCCTAAAGTGGCATCAGCTATTCAGGTGTGCAGGACCAAGGTGGGTGGCTTGCATCAGGCATCATTTTTAGGGTTTTTTTGTGAACTGTGATTGTCAAAAAATGTGCTGTGAATCTCTCTACCTGAGATTATTTCTTGCTGGCGTACCCCAGGGGAGAGAAGTTGGGAGCACAAAGCAAAGCTGGCCTGGTGGTTTTCCTGTGAACTTTGCTTTGGGCAACTTCACTTTTACCTCGCTTGGAAGCTCCCAATTCAAGTCTCAGTTGGGGAAACACTGAAATTGCATGTTTCAATACAGGAAACTACCTGAGACAGAGTTAAAACATAATTCTGAGAAATGAACGTGTGTTCCCTACACCCTCTGCTCATAAAGACTCAAATTCCCCTCTGCTATCTTTTCTAGGAAACAATTGATAGGTTCCCTATGGATAAACATGTAATTCCTAGAACATGTCAAGGTCTTTGGGTGAAAAAAGAAAGTTCTGGAAGCTGAAACTAGAAATAAAAGAGAAACAAGCAATATAGGAGAAAAATAAGAGCGAAAGGAAGTGGGCTTAAATAAACTATCAGGGGAAAGGGTTCTTTGTTCAAAATTGGAAGAAATAATAAATTACATTTCTAGTATGAATGCAAATTTGCCTGAGGAGAAAGATCTATTACAGGAGAGAGATTAAGGATTTAAGTGACCATTAATTAACAGTAAATTATGCCCCTTGAAAGCTAATGTGACATTCACACAAGCACTAAATGACTCACAGTTCAGTGATGTTTCAACAGACACTGAGGGAAGCTATCAACAGACTCAGGAAAAATTCCTAGCTAGTACTGCCTCCTAATAATCAGCTTCAAATAATTCACTTGTAAGGTTTCTGGAAAGTAGAATGGTAGGGACTAAGATATGAAGCACTTTTAGTTGAAGAGAGATTTAAAAATATATAAATAAAAGTGCAATAGAGTTAGTTATTCCTTTGTTTTTCTTATTTGAATGAGTTGCTCTCACGCACAACTGTATCAAAGTGTTCTGGGCACTTTGATGAAAAGAGCTATTCTTGCTTTAGTGAATATACTATCTTTAGGATTATAAGAGAGTTATGTGTATATCTGAGGGGTTACAAGGAAAGAGAAGTTTAGGTGTGTGGTACTGTTGAATACCTAATACTGATTGAATACTTGCTGCATGCCAGGCACGAGGCTAAGAGCCCTTTCCACGAATTATTTCATTTAACTTTTACAACAGCTTTGTGAGATAGATACTCTACAGTCCTATGAGGAGTCACAATTATTACAGGTGAGGGACTATAGGCTTAGTGAGGTTAGTACCACCCAAGGTCATACAGCTTGCATGTGAAGAGGCTGGAGTGACATTTCCAAAGGCTGACACATTGCATAGTGTACATTACTGGACAGAAATAGCCCATTGTTATTTTCGGTGTATGTGTGTTTTCATGTCAACAATATCTTACATTTACATTGCACCTTACAACTTCAAAATGCTATCTTACTTGATCTTCACAAATATACCAAATAAATAGTTAACTTACAGGGAAATGGACTCTCTAAGAGATAATTGACTTGCCCAGGGTCACCTGGCTGGTGAGTAGTGGAGCAGGAGCTAAACGGTTCTCCTAATCCAGGCCTTCTACCCCAGCACATTGCCTCCAGGGAGCAGCTGGGAAGTAGTGGTCAGTTCAGTGCTCTTATAATATTTATAAGTCATCTTGATATTAACTCAGTAAAAATTCCAGAGGGCAGATTTTTCTGCAACAAATATACTCAGTATGACTTATGGTCAAGCACTGATTACTAGACACTATTAAAACACCTTTTTCTGCCACATTTAGAACAAAAATCAAGCATAATACAAAACATTAGAAAGAGACAATGTTAAAAATTTCTTCTGTTTTCTTACCTTCATTTTTCTATTTTATTTGAGTTTAATGCTCACAATTATTTTCTGCTAAGAAACCCATTTGGCATTTAATAAAATTTCCTCTGCTTTCATTTTTATAATTAAGATAGTCTTCTTTCCTTTAAGTTCAACATTCAGGATTTTTATACTTTAATGATAAGTGGCTGTGTTTCTTCTCTACTCAATAAAATAATCATTTCCAGTTTCTTGGCTACGAAATTCCTTCCTCATCTCTGTAATTGACTCATTCCACTTCCAGTTATATTTTAAAACATGGAAACTTAGATATTGGCTCTAGGAGAATGCTTAAGAAAGGAGGGCAATGGGAAATACCCACATAAACATAAATTTTTTATTTGTGCATGTTTTCTAAGAATCAATTGTATCCTTCCTAACTAAAATTGTTCAATCAGGTAGAGTTAATACTGGCACCATGGAAGTTTAGTTCCAGAAATTTAGAAAAAAACATGTTAGCTTCTAAAATATTTTTAAGGAGAATTGTACGCTCAAAACGTGAAAGTTGACAGTATTTGGTTTTAGAGACATACTCACCTGTGCAGACTTTGTATGGCTGGATGTGAAGTCCCTAATACCAAAATGATATCCAGGTGTCTGTATCTATGATGTGTCCAAGGGACTCTTTCTTTGGGCAATTAAAAGCTTATAATGAAGCCCAGGCTAGTTTGGATAATATGTGATTCAGACGCAAAAGCAAATTTTAAAAAAAGGGCCCCAAACTCTCAAAGTAAATTGCTGCTGCACAGAGAGTGATTCCTAGAGAAGCAGAGATTTATCAAACAACCAGATCATTCCAGAGACTATTTTCAGCTATGTGTAAAAAGCCTCACTGTGTGACCCGGTATGTATATGTATCTGTAAGTGCAGGAGCAATGTTAAAACAAATCATTGCTCTTCATGCAGCATCATAGAACCGGCATTTTACAGATGATGAATAAAATGAACACTTTTGAGGAGCTAGTTATATAGCACAGTGTAGAAAAATATTGTCTCTAGCTTCTAAGAGTTAATATTCAATGACTAGTTAAATCATTCAGAGGACTCACCTGAGGCAGCCACCAGGAGGAAGGGCCACAGAGGAGCCATCACACTGGCCAGTGTTCCCGGGGCTCGTCCCAAAGAGGAGATATGCAAATTGGATGGAACACCGATTGGATGGAATGCCACTCTTTTTTTCCTAAAAGGGCTCCTCTCCACTTCATTCTTTTCTGTTTGCCAGTTTATGCTGTCGTTGCTGGTTCTCTTTTGTAAACACTAAATGGAACCAAAGGCAATACTAACACCACACAAATGCTTTGGAATTGATACCATCGGCGATATCCCTTAACTTCCCCATTTGGTTCTGCCCCAGGATCAGATCATGGCCATCATTTCAATTTCCCCGACAGGAGATAGCTAAGTGAATAATGTAATCTAAGAGGAGCCCCTAAGGAGAGGAAATTCCACACTAATATGATTTCCTTTACAGTCTTTACCTAAGGCAATGCTCTTGCTGACATTCAGGACACTAATTTCATTAATAATTGAGATCCAAATAGCTGTTCTAAATCAGACATAGGCAGTAACATTTGCAGCATTTCACAATGGTTATTGGACTCTTGAATTATACAAAGCAACTGGAAACCTGGTGTTACCTAAAAAAGAACAACTGCTAACAATACAGTGGCAAAAATGCTTTTGTTTTTCCTTAGCACCGTTAATTAAAAGAAACATTGAATTTTTTTATAAATAGAAGTGCTTTTTAAATTTTCACTGCTCACAATTCAGAATGTAACTATGTAAGAGAGGATGCTTGTTAAACATGAGAACTACCAAAGTTTAACATCATTCAATAATTTCTTTTCACTTTTTTTCTTTTCAGTATGCAAGCAGGGCTTATTAGTGATACGTTCTCAGGGAAGAGAACAGGCCTACCTGAGGTGGGAGAGAGAGGGGGAAAGAGAGAGAGAAAGAAGGGGGGGAGGGGAGATTTTTTTTTCACTGTTTGATTACCTATTCACCTTCATTATTAGGAGAAAAAAAAGATGCATAATTCTATATAGTAACTCTATCTTCCATTGGTAGACCCCAAGATGCTCTAGAAACAAAAACTAAATTTCATACCATGCCCACACATCTGCCTGCTTCTTACCATATGCGTAAATGGGATCATAGAGGCACAAGTGCGAGATGAATTTTCACACAGCAAATTGAGGGGGGAAGTATATACCCAATCCTCGTTCTCCTAATTATTCAGTCCCTTCATTTAGAATCCATAAGGCTCTCTTCCTAATTCTCACCTAACAATAAAATACAGCCTGATGTTCTCTATTATTGATGAAGGGAGTTACAGATAGGGAAGGGAGAAAACTAGGGTGGACCCTGTGATGTTGAGTTGGTTTGGGGTTATCAGTGTGAGCTCAGGGTTTTCAATATATGTAGCTCATTATAGAAATACATACAAATGCAAATGTGTGTGTCCACATGCTCGTACATACATATATCCCTAACTCTGTCTATTAGAGGACCTGGGAGCAGGGACAGCTTCATAGGAAGGAGTACATCTAGCACCCAGATCTCAGTTTCTAAACACCATATCACCTAAAAGGAAAAAAATGGAGAACTGACTGATGGCAGGGCTGAGACGAGGTAAGTGTAAGAAGAGCCTAGAACATCCTATTGTATCCTAACGTAAAGAAGTACTAAATGAATGATGGAAAGTGAGAAAACGACATAGGAATCAGCTTGAGGGGGCTCACACTTGCCAAGTCAGAGACAATTCAAGTGTCAAAAATCAATAATCATGATGAAGAATTATAACCCACTAAATAAAACAGTAATCCACAAGTCCCTACTGATTCAAATAAATAAATTAGTGGGAAGAAGGGAAGGCTTTCCCTTAAATTAGAATGCCAACTAATACATGTAGAAGGAGTGATGGAACCTTCATACTAATAATTCACTCAAGAAACATCAATGGGTGGTAAAAACTAGTTAGTGAAAGTTTGATGAGGAACAGGACAGTTGCAAAGGATACTTATTATTTACAAAGACTGGAAAGAAACCTTTCATTGGGGAAATCTGGCAGACAGTACCTTCTTCAAATGGCAAGAATTGCCGTCACCTGACATGGGGGTTGTGCGCCCTGAGGTGGGAGGAATGCAGAAGACACAGCAGCACTTCTATATCATCTTGCCAAAAATTCATAACTTGAATCTATCCAGGAGGAAACACCAGACAACTCCATACTGTGGAACATTCTATAAAATGGCAGACATGTGCCATTTTAACTTTGACTTTCAAAGTTATGAAAGTCAAGGAAAGACTGAGAAACTACATCAAATAAAAGCAGATAAAAGAGACATGACAACTCAATGCAATGTGCAATTCTGGATTGGATCCTATCATTATAAAGAACATTTTGGGGAGAATTGGCGAAACTCAAATGGAGTCTGTGGATGAGATAGTAGTAGTGTAGCAATGTTGATATCCAGATTTTGATTGGATTTTGATTGGCTTGAGACTACATAAAAGAATGTCCTGGGCCGGCCGAGTGGCGCGTTGGTTAAGAACTGGCTTGGGATGCCAGAGGGCCCCGGTTCGGATCCCACATACGAGGGCCAGTGACATTGCCCTCTACAGCTAAGATGCTGAACAACAGCTCAACCTGGAGCTGGGCTGCTGTGAGTCGCAGGCAACAGCGTAGGCTGCAGCCCCTGCTGCAGTGGGTTGCCATGGGCCACCATGTGTAGCCAGCAGCCAGCGTGAGCAGCCGTCCAGAAGCCAGCGACTGATCTACCTCGCCCAGGAAGAGCGCAATGATGGTGCCAACCTGGGCCAATGAAGCAACGTCCTCCACAACTATACTGAAGAACAAAAAGGACAGCAACTTGTCTGTTCCCATCCCCCAATTCCCCAATAAAAATCTTAAAAAAAAAAAAAGAATGTCCTTGTTCTTCAGAGTAAGACACTAAGTACTCACTGATAAAGGGGCATCATGTTGGCAACTTGCTCTCAAATGGTTGGCAGGGAGCGGGGGGTGGCGGAGTTCTTTCTACTATTCTTAGATTTTGCTGTATGTTTGAAAATATTTCAGAAGAAAAAGAAAAAAATGAAATGGAACCTGGTAGAGGAATCATGAAACAAAGTTATAGAAAGTTTACTGGAGAAATATTCTTTAGAGATATTGACAACTACATTTATTTATCTGGTAGCCAGATAAATGGGGCTTCACCAAGAGAGATCACAAAGTCCCAGCCCTTCACATCAGTTCTCCAAATTGTCGGCTTCTACCTATGAGATGAATTAGGACAAGAGAAAAGCAAGCTGCAGGCAGCATATTTACATATGGAGCATTTTTTATGGGACGGGAACACAGAAGCTTGCCTTTGATGCAAAGGTTTAGTTAGATGATTGACATTATATTCTTGCCCTGCATTTTAGTAAGCTGTGACTCTAAATCAAACCTTTTGGGACATGTTTCCCCTCTATTTTTTTCTCACTTTCTCATATACCCATCTGTTACTGGAAGGCCATTATTAATGATGTGTAATATAGGTACATTAGGACCTTCATTAGCTAATTTAACAGCAGCCTGGTGATCCTGCCCATTACAGCTCTTTGTTGGCCGATGAATTTTGCCAAGATGGGAAAGGTTTTGTGTGAGTGACTTGTCTTCAAAGTAGTTTATATACAGATGCTTCCTGATCTTTCCTTGGTCACCCTGCCCTGTTCCACCAAGCAGCTCAGATCTTTCTTTTTCTAATTTTACTGTCCTATCTGGTTTTAGCTTGTTTACTCAGTGCCTTTCGATTTGGTTTCTCTCCTCTGCTCAGCCTTTAATTTTTCATGAAAACTGTTGCTCCTCACTCCTTAAACACAGCACTTTTTATTCACATTGTTTCTTATAATGCATTAGTCAAAGATTTCATCCCCTTTACATGTGTCTTTAGGAAGGATGAGAATGGGAGTGAGGAGAAACCCCACTCGGGCCCTTTGAGCAAATCAGTGTATTTAAATAAAAAATTGGAATCATCAGGGGCTAAGAATTCAGGCTTCTTCAATATCAACTGAGAAAAAGAGAGACTTGTTAATCTGAGGTTTGAATCTGCCATTCTTTGACAGCACTTCAGGACAGGCCTATCATTAAGAGAGTACCTATAAATATACTTTTTTTTTCTAATTTATTTTTTTTTAATTGGGGAATTGGGGGATGGGAATAGTGCTGGGGAATTGAGGGAAGGGGAACAGACAAGTTGCTGTCATTTGTTCTTCAGTCTAGTTGTGGAGGACGTTGCTTCACTGGCCCAAGTTGGCACCATCATTGCACTCTTCCTGGGCGAGGCAGATCAGTCGCTGGCTTCTGGACGGCCACTCACGGTGGCTGCTGGCTACACACGGTAGCCCATGGCAACCCACTGCAGCAGGGGTTGCAGCCTACGCCGTGGCCAGCGACTCATGGCAGCCCCGCTCCAAGTTGAGCTGTTGTTCAGCATCTTAGCTGTAGAGGGCAGTGTCACTGGCCCTCATATGTGGGATCCGAACCGGGGCCCTCTGGCATCCCAAGCCAGTTCTTAACCATCGCGCCACTCGGCCGGCCCTATACTTCTTTTAGAAGTCCCCTCTCCATATACCTATGAGCCCTTGCACTTTGTTTTCTATTATTACCAAGTAAGATATGACATCTCTTAGAAGGACCAATGTCTTTTGGAGGAAGCAGGGGGAGAGCGTTTATTATGCAAATATAATAAGGAAGTATTTATTATGCAAACAGCAACTGAGTTATGTGTCCTTTAAGACTACTAAATAGTTTTTAATTACTGCTATATCAGTAAATCCTATAAATATGCAAATGCAATTAGTTCACAAAATAGGCCTTTAAATATCTTTATTCCTCTCCAACAAAGTTCTTTGAAGTTAATCGCCAACTCTCTTTGTTAGCTCCCTTGGCAGTCGTGCTAAAATTGACAGGAATTTTGACAGATGTATATATTCAGAGGGAACCAAATTTTCTGAGCACATCTGGTCAGGGCGGAGGAGAAAAGCAGAAATGGACACTCTAGCCAACTCAAATATTTAATGAGGAGAATCCCATGTGAAATTTCTTTTACTCCATAGCACTGTCCTCTGAAATAAATAACAAGGTAACCACTGGGGCACCACTTCAAGTTCAAAGCCACAGTCAACATTTGATTTCCTTCTGGCTCAGAATTTCATTTTTTAATAACAATGCATATTTTTCTGGTCCTTAAAAAAATAAAAATAAACAAAGGGATGGAGTCTTCCGTGACTCTGGCCCTCATGGTTTACATGACATGTTTTCTATGGGAAGCCACAGAACACAGGTGCTAAGGTTCCAGGCTCTGGAGTCAGACACACCTCATTGCCTCCCAGATCAGTGCTAGATGCTCACGGCCTTGGTCAAATTGCTTACTGTTTCTAAGCCTTAGTTTTTTACATCTGTATCAAGGACACTATAGGCTCTGTTTAGTTTTCTATGGCTGCATAACAAACTACCACACACTTTGCAGCTTAAAACAAAACTCAAGTAAGAGCTCACAGGTCCGTAGGTCAGAAGCTCAGGCACAACGTGGGTGGATTCTCTGCTGAGGGTCTCACAAGACAGAAATCATCGTGGTGAACTGGAGTTGGCTCTTACTGTGCCAGAAGATGTACCATTGTGTACATCCCTTCCCAATTATGTTCAGTGACAGTCAGGTTAGGAGCTTGGAATCAGCCACGATGGGAGTATTTGCCGCATGGAAACCAGCAAACACTTCACATCAGGGCCCCTCCCACCAGCTGGTCACTAAACATCTACCTGTACACTGTAGCCCACACCCCTGAACATACAGAGCATTGTGGATACCTTTATGATGGCACTTATTCAAGTGTGTTGTGACTATTTGTTTACTTGCCTATCTCTTCTAGAACTTTGTGAGTTCCTTGAAGGTAGAGCACTTTGTTTTATTCGTCTTTGTATCTGTATCACAGAGCCTGGCACCTGGTGACTGACTGCTCGTTAATGTTTGAGAAGAATAGAAGGCAGAGAGGGAGGGAATAATTAACACATGGGCAGAAAAGAGTTTTGGTTTTTGCAAGAAAGATGACAGCAAGAAGGGCCCAGCTTTTTCACAACCATATCCAACACGCTTTCCTTTCACCACCTATCTCACAAAGGCTGGGTGAGGATGACAACTTGAGTTCAGACTGCTCTTGTTTGGTTTGCTTCTGAACCAGCTAGCAAGCCGTCCAAAGGATAAGCATAGGACACAGATACAGGTGGTTCATGCCTCTCTTTCTCTCAGAGGGTGCCAAAATTCAGGGGTCTTGCAGTTACCAGGAGTGAGATGTCCCCCCTTAAAGCCAGAGGAACATAAAACTGTGGACTTGCTGCTTCTCTTTATGTCACCAACTACATCAGTTCCAGGAAAGTGCTCAGGCTGCAAGGCAAGGTAGATAGTCTTACTTAGTCTTACTCAGTAAACCATGCTGTCCAGGCTTTCTGCGCAAATCATGGGCCTTGAAGTCCTGCTTGGGGCATCTTCTCTGATCTGTGGCTCATTGCAAGGCCCAGGACTTTTCCATTAGGCCCCTTTAGGAGTTTTCTATGGAGAGGCCTGAACACTGTCAATCACAGCAGCCAATAAGATATTCTGGTTCAGGGGCCAGCCTAGTGACTCAGTTGGTTAAGAGTTCACTCAAGAGTTTGAGCTCTGAGCAGCAGGGTCTCTGGTTGGATTCCTGGCCTGAGCTGAGCTGCCAACAGGTGACAGGATGGCTCAGCTAAAAAAAAAAAGAAATATATATATATATATATATATATATATATATATATATATATATTTGTTGTTGTTGTTGTTGTTGTTGTTGTTCAGGCCTAAATCCCTGGATATTTCCATCTCTGCTATGGACTCAAGATGGGCAAGGGCTTTGAACTTTTAGAGCTTGTTTTATTCATTCATTCATTCATTCATCCATCCAGACATTATGTGGGAAATTGTGGTAGAACCTGGGGATAAATAAAGATAAGAAAGCTCAAGGGGGCTGGCCGAGTGGCGCAATGGTTAAGAACTGGCTTAGGATGCCAGAGGGTCCCGGTTCGGATCCCACATATGAGGGCCAGTGACACAGCCCTCCACAGCTAAGATGCTAAACAACAGCTCGACCTGGAGCTGGGCTGCCGTGAGTCGCCTGCGACAGTGTAAGTTGCTTCCCCTTCCCCCAATTCCCCAGCACTGTTCCCATCCCCCCAATTCCCCAATAAAAATCTTAAAAAAAAAAAAAGAAAAGAAAGCTCAAGGAATTTGGGGCAGAGGTGATAGATAGTAAACACTTAGAATATAATGAGATAAATGCCAGCAGGTGAGTGAACTGGGGAAGACAGGGGTAAAAGAAAAAGAGCCCAGACTTGGGATGGGGTGAAGGGAAGCTTTTCACAAATGGCATTTATGCTGGGTAAAGACAGTCAGTTAGCTGAAGAGAGGGAGAATGGAGCTCCCAGCACAAGGAATAGCATGTGAAAAGGGAAGATGGTGAGATGAGAGAGCATGTACCTTCCTGGAGCCTGGCAAGCCTCATTTTGTAAAATTGGAGGTGGGGGAAGGGGAGTACAGATAATTCCATATTCACATGAGTTGAGTGGATTAACAAGTTCATGTTACAAAGTGTTGAGGCGATATAAAATACAAAAGTGAAATATTGTATAAGTCTGTATAAGTGCTGTGATTATAAAGCTGTCTCCAAATGGCCTGTAGCAATTATTCTAAAACGCACAACAGCTGTATTTGTCCTCTTTCTGCCGTTGCTGAAATTTACACTGTCATTGCTCCAGAATGAAGGCTTGGCACTAATAATAGGTTGGCTGACTATGGCTGGAGTGTGGCAGACTTCTAGTTAGAGCCCTTAAAGACTGCAAGCAGGGGAGTGGGGAAATGGAAAGCGCCATGGAAACCAAAGCGAATGGAATCAGGGCGCCACTTTGTGGCAGCTGTCATGCCTGCAGCTCCAGAAAACCTATTTTACATTTTATTATATTGTGCACTTTTACATGACTTGAAAGTCATGTGGAGCCTCTATTCATGTCACTACTCTTTTTTTTCTCTCTCTAAATACCCCTCCTTAGGTTCCCCAACACCAACTCACACTAACCAGTCTAATTTATTTCTACTCTGTATACAACTGTCAACAAATTCCTCTCTGCTCACTTCCTTACTCTGCTTCCTCCAAACTCTTTGGCTCTAGGAGCTCCCAAATTTCCCAGTGACTCAGTGACTTCTTAAGAGGTAACCTCTCTACTCTCTTCCTAAGAGTGAGAATAAATAAAGCCTTGATTGTCCACCTCTAAAAAGTTATAAATAGTATTATTTGAAGCCATATAGAACTTTAATATTAGACAAAAAGGATAAAATTTCATAAAGTTGACTGTCTTAGACTGGGTTTTTCTGAAGCATATCTGAAATAAGGATATGTGTACAGATGTTTATTTCATAAGTACTCACAGAGGAAATAGCTAATGAAAAGGGGTTGGTTTAACCCTATCCTGCAGGGAAATGACAGTGAAAGCTATACTAGGAGTTTGTTCATTAGTAAAGGAGCCTGGCTGTTATACTCTCATTCACACCTGTCACTCATTGGCCATGGGTCAGGGGGGCAGTGGTTGCAGGTAATAAACTCCCAGGCATTCCCTGCTCTTTTCTTGGGCAGGCAAAGCTTTAGTAGCCCAAGGGAAGTTTCTGACAAAAGTTCTAGGTGTGGGCCTTTGAAAGCAATGTAGCACACAGAAGCCTAGAGAAGGGAGCTCAGAAACAGTGAAGGGGAATCTGAAAAGATTTGGGAAGACCACTGAAGGTTTCCACTGCAGGACAGCGAAGATTTACGGGAGGCACTAAGTTTCTTATTTCTCTAGAAGACAGTTACTTTCTAAACAATACGATGATCAGTGTTTTCAGAACCTAATCATACAGAAATATATATATATATATATATATATATATATATATAGTGTGATGAAGAAATAGTGAATGTTTAAATTAAAAAAAATTTTTACTGTAAAAGACACATTGCCATTAATCCCCCTCAAAATACTTCCCCTCACTTCGAACACACTTATCCCATCGTTCTTGCCACTTTTTGAAGCAGTTCTGGAAGTCCTCTTTTGTAAGTGTCTTTAGTTGCACTGTCGTGGCTGCCTCGATGTCCTGAATTTATTCAAAATGTTTATCTTTCATGGTCATTTTGACTTTGGGGAAGAGTCAGAAGTTGCACGGTGTCAGAGCTGGTGAAAAAGGTGAATGAGGACACACCGTAATGTTTTTATTTGACAGAAATTGTTGTATACCAGAAACGATGTGTGACATGGGGCATTGTCATGATGGAGGACGAAACCGCTTGCCTATTTCATGTTAGTGTTTGTTCGTGATCCATGATTCACGGCACACTTTAAAACATAGCTTCTCTCAACCATAGCTCACACCCGACTGATTGCACTGAACAAGTTGAAACTTGTCATACACTATTATTTAGGTTTGATGCACCACTTCCCACATTGAAGATCCCTGCCTTTCCGTTGGATGGCTCTTGGCAGCAGCATTCATCATATTGTTTGATCGCACATTGAATGTGTGTGTGTGTGTGTGTGTTTTCAAATTGATATTATTACTGAAGGAAATTTATTCTCTTCAAAATGCTCAATGATGGTTTTGTCATAAATTTTAGCAGAGGTACATGACTCCTAACTTGACCATATCTTTTTTTTTTTTTTTTTACAGATTTTATTGGGGAATTGGGGAAGGGGAACAGACAAGTTGCTGTCCTTTTGTTCTTCAGTCTAGTTGTGGAGGACGTCGTTCTACTGGCCCATGTTGGTGTTATCATTGTGCTCTTCCTGGGTGAGGCAGTCGCTTGCCAGCCACTGGACGGCTGCTCATGGCGGTTCTTGGTAGCTCACACCAGCTGCTGGCCACTCACGCCAGCTGCCAGCCACTCACAGTAGCTTATGGCAGCCCACTGCCGCAGGGGCTGCAGCCTACGCTGTCGCCGGCGACTCACAGTGGCCCAGCTCCAGGTTGAGCTGTTGTTCACCATCTTTGCTGTAGAGGGCGCAGCATCACTGGCTCTCATGTAGGATCCAAACGGGGCCCTGCTGCTCAGAGCTGGCATTCCAAACCAACTCTTAACCAATGCTCCACCCAGCTGGCTCTTGACCATATCTTTTAAGAATAACATAAAATAAAATCTGACGTCTTTTTTAAAATATTTTTTAATTTTTCAATTACAATTGACATACAATATTATATTAGTTTCAGGTGTACAACACAGGGATTAGATACTTATAAAACTTACAAAGTAATTACTCCAATAAATCTAGTGCCCATCTGACACCATACAGTTATTACAATGTTGTTGACTATATTCTTTACATTATACCCTATATTTCCATGACAACTTTGTAACAACCAATTTGTACTTATTAATCCCCTACCCTTTTTCACCCACTCTGCAACTCCTTTCCCAGTTGGCAACCATCAAAATGTTCTCTATATCTATGAGTTTACTTCTGTTTTGTTTATTTTGTTCTTTAGATTCCACATATAAGTGAAATCATATGGCATTTGTCTTTCCCTGACTTACTCCACTCAGCACAATACCCTCTAGGTCCATCCATGTTGTTGCAGATGGCAAGATTTCATTCTTTTTTATGGCTGAGTAATATTCCATTGTATATACGTACCATCTTTTCTTTACTCATCCACTGATGGACATTCAGGTTGTCTCCACATCTTGGCCATTGTAAACAAGGCTGCAATCAACATATGGATGCCCATGTCCCCTTAAAGTAGTGTTTTGAGTTTTTGCAAATAAACACCCAGAAATGAGATTACTGGATCTTTCTTTGTCTCTTGTTATGGCCTCTGTTTTAAAGTCTATTTTGTCTGGTATAGGTATTGCTACTCCAGCTTTTTGTTTGTTTCAATTTTCATGAAATATCTTTTTACATCCTTTCACTTTCAGTTTGTGTGTGTCTTTCCATCTGAAGTGACTTTGTAGGCAATATATGTAAGGGTCTTGTTTTCTTACCCATTCAGCCACTGTATCTTTTTATTGGAGCATTTAATCCATTTACACTTAAAGCAATTGTTGAGGAGATCCAAGATGGCATCTAGATAAGTGCTGTGCTTGCCTCCTCCCATGAACACTTTAAAAATACAACTAAATTATAGAACAGTCAACCTGGAGAAGTCTAACTGAACAGAAGTCCTATAACTAAGGTAATAAAGAAGAAACCATGTAGAGACTGGTAGGAGGGGCAGAGACATGGAACAGGTCAGCCCCAAATCTCTGTGTGGCAGTTGAGAATTGGGAGGGTTCTCTTAGACGTGAAGGTTACCTCAAGAAGAGCAAGGGACCCCAGCCCCACACCAGGCTCCCCAGCCTGGAGGACTGGTGCAGGGAAGAGGAGCCCCCACAACATCTGGCTGTGGAAAACAGTGGGGATTCTAACCATCCAGGTAGGGCGGAAAGTTGTGGGAAACCCAGACACCATCTTAAAAGGCCCATGCACACCCACTCACTCACAGGCATTCACCCCATGCTCTGGCAGAGGGTCAGTTACTCAGGGGGAGTGGTGGCTTGGAGACATAGGGCAAGAGACTGGGTTGTGTGGCTTCAAGGTGAGCACTGGAGGGACAGTCACCATTTTCCCTATGTGGGGTCTTACTCCCGTGCAGCTAGAAGGCAGGTACCATCTTTCCTATGTTGAGCTCTCCCCCCATGCCCTTGGCCAAATCTGGGTCTGAATTAGCCTGGTGAGCTCTGTTCACTCTACTCTGGTGACTCCCTGGGATCCCACTGTACCCAACTCCCCCAGTGCTGGAGGCACTTTCTTTTCGAGCACCCTGTCCCACCTACACTGCACTCTTAGACAATTATCAGGGGTCTGTGGGCTCCAGGTGGGCAGTGACTGGCCTCAGTGGGCTCTTTAACTTTTGCTGAGTAGCTTCAGACTCAGCACTGGCACCAAACAAGAATCTACATTAACCTGGTAAACACTCATCCCACGTTGGTGACTGAGACCCCACCTCACTCAGCTTGCAAAGCCCATGAGGCTCTATCAGGAGCTGAACCTAATGGGAGCTGGCAGGTGGCAGCAGGTCTGGGGTGTCCTGGCTTTTTGTGGAGCTACCACAGGCCAGGTACTGGTGGCAGCTGTCCCTGGTTCATGGTGTGGCCTCTCCCACATACCTCCAGGTCCAGCACAGGGAGCAACCAACCACAGATTGCTTTGTAGCTCCTACCAGTACTCCCCACCCTGTCACAGGCAGTGGCTGACCTAGGTCTGCACTGGAGCTCCTCCCAAGAGGCCCCAGAACCAACATACTTCGAGGTCGGCTTCAGACCACAGTAGAGCACCAATTAGCTCCACACGTGGCACACTCAAAGAGCAGTCTCAAGCAGACACCAGAGTATGCTGGGGCAAATCCCGCTCAGTGGGGTAAGTCCCTGGTACAGCAGTCCATAAGCTGTGGATGTCTCCAAACCCCACAGCGAGTCAATCCCACCCACTGATGTGCCAATAGTAATCAAAACTCAATTGTAACAGGAGGGGACACACAACCCACATAAGGGACACACCTGGAGCACCCAGTACAGGGAGACTGTGCCACTAGGTCCTACAGGACACCTACTACATAAGACCACCCAATCAAGACTGGGAGACATAGCAGATCTACCTAATACATAGAAACAAACACAAAGAGACAGTCGAAATGAAGAAACAAAGAAATATTGGGCTGTTGGAAAAGTCATGACACATTTTTGCAACAAAAAACAGAGAAAAAATGTCATGACTTTTCCGACAACCCAATACATCCCAAATGAAAGAATAGGAGGATAAAACCCCCAAAAAACCTAAATGGAGGCAAGCAACCTACCAGATATAGAGTTCAAAACAATGGTTATAAGAATTCTCAAGGAACTTAGTGAGAACTTTAACAATGAGATAGCAAACACAAAAAGGGACA
>NW_017731787.1:123675-125379 GCF_001890085.2 Hipposideros armiger
TCCTAATAAAGATTTTGACTAAGACTTGAAAACAACATGATCAGTGGGAGGGTCTGTGGTAGGAGCTAGTGCTTACTGGAGAACCCTACAGGAAGAGCTCTGTGGTTCATCTTAACATGCTTCTCTATCTTGGCAGCAGTGCAGTGCGTGCATGTGTCTCTGTGCATTGAGGTGCAACCCTTTTTCTTGAATACTTCTTTGTGGCAAAACGCCTAGTCCATACTGTTTTTCAGTCGACACTACCCTGCCCAGGTCAGTGTTAGGGCGCCACACTGGGCATCACTGAATAGAGATTCTGGTCTGTGTATGTTTAGCCCATTCCATTCAGTCTCCGCCTTTCCTTTTTTTAAAAAAAAAAAAAGGTTATTAGTAATTTTTCGTGTTACTCGACTCTGAAACGGCTACATGACCAGGTGGGAAACCCTCTATTACGTGGACCCTAGACAGGGTCCCCAAACGGGGAGCAGCTTTAACTCGTCCGTGGGGAGGCTTGAGCCAATGGTGAGTCCTAAAAATGAAGAGATTTCCAAAAGCAGAGAGCGGAGAACGAGCCTCGGGGACGTAACAGTCCGCGGCGCCCCGAACCATTTCCTTGGCGCCAAACGCTGAGAGCGTAACCGTCCCGCGAGGCGACGCTGACCGTTAGCTGCGGGCGGGGCTAGGATTACGTGGCCTACGCCGGGTCGGCACCCGGTGTGCGCGGGAGCACGCAGAGCGGCTCGGCACTCGGCTGCGCGCCTTGCGTGCGCGCGCAGGCCGGGGGCGGGGCATGTAGGTTGAGCCTCCAGCGCGCGCCGGGGTGGAGGCGGAGGCGGAGGCGGAGGCGGAGGCGGAACGGGGGTGGGGNTCCTTGATAGTAAGAAAGATCATTTTCCTAATTGATGAGAAGCTGGCTCTTAAGGATATTTCTGACTAGACCATTCCTGGAAAAGATCCTACAGCACAAAGAACAGTCATACCTGTCAATCAGACTCAGCCATCAGCTTTCAAATCCAGTTGCTCTGAAGCCAGTGGCAAAAACTATTTATAGAGAGAAGCCCAGAAGAAATACAAGTGTACATTTTTTCTTTTTCCTTTTTTCTGTTCCTAACACCTTTCCTTCCTTCTCACTTACTCCACACAAGCTCCACACAAGTACTTAATAATATTGAATGGGATCATTTTATTATAATACAAATTATATTTTGGGGTTGAGATAAGTCAGAAGCAGAAATATAAATCCATTGACTCAGAAGAAAACCTAGCATTGAGAAAAAAAATTTTCTAGGAAAGGAAAAAAATATTTTAATTTATTCTTTGGGAAAATACTCTGGAAACTATTCCCTTTTTAAACATGTCAACTATTATATTTGCTATTGCTTCTTATTAATATATTTTTCCTGAATACTCTTGAAATGATTATCAACTAATAATGCAATTTATTCTGGAACATTCCTGTATGGGTTTTAAGGAGGAGTGAGAAGGAATTTTCTGTGGTGACAGCACATGTTCCATGACACTTACTTTTGCTATTTGATCACCATGAAGCTTGCCAACTGATGGTCAAGCACTGACATAGAGTATTCATTAAACACTCTGGTTGAACAGGGTATCTCTAACTGATTACCATGTCCAGAACCAGGTAGTAGTTAAACCCAAGGGGGTGAGAGAATTTATCAGATCTAGAGCTCTCAAATTGATTAGATTGAATTTATTAATCTGGGG
>NW_017731787.1:129549-139547 GCF_001890085.2 Hipposideros armiger
TCGGAAAACAAATGTAAGAGGCTGGGCATGGGGTTGTCTGCATCAGGGGTCGCTGAGAGGAGCGCTTCTGGGCCCCGAACAGGGGTGAGAAACTTCCAAAAGAGGTAGTAGCTTTAGTGGATTTTGTTTTTATTTTTAAATCCGTGTTACGGCAGTGCTGCTTTAAAGAGTCTCACGCAGAGTGAAGTTATCTAATTGAAAGCCAGGATTTATCAATTCCTTGTGAAAGACTCGGGGTCCTAGTTACTACTTCCAACCTTCTCCTACCTCCCACCTCCGCTTTAAAAACAAAACAAAACAAAAAACAAACCAGAGAGCAGCCTCCCCAATAGTAGTAGTAATAATGGTAATAGTGATATTCATCACTCTACATTTTTTAAGAACTGGGGAGGAACAGCGCGATGAATATTAAGTATGTGGATAATGTTTTCTTAATTCCTATTATTTAAGAAGATTGAAATCAATACAAGGGTTTCTGGGCTAAGACGGTGAGAGTAAAAGAACACTAGTTTGGGAGAAAATCCAAAGGCTAATGTTTGTGTGAAGAAACTTGGGAAGTGGGCAATTTGAGAATGTTTTCTAGTGTTACTTTGGAATGTTATAACTTAACTACCTCATCACCCTTCAAGAACTGCACTTTTTCAAGACAGAATGGGAAACCTGTGCCAAGTATTCAAATGCAAGTTTGGAAGTAAGGAATTTCATAAAAATATTTACAATACAAAACTGTCAGATAACTCCACGTGAGAAACCTTTTATATCCTTTTAGTCTTTTCATGCACTCAGGAGACCAGTAGTGTATAAGGTGAACACATTTCCTTTTAAAACTTGTAGTAAAAGAAACCTGTGGGTGCTGGGCTCTGAAATGAAAGTATGTGCTGATTTCTAATGGAAATAGCATTGTTAGGTGTTCACCAATGGCGTTGGAACCTGAGTCAAGATTTTCTCTGGTTTCACAGATCAGTTCTTTTTGTTCTTAGGACAGTGACTTAAAAACAGATGGGAAAATCTTAGTTTTGAGACAGTCATGTTGATTTAGACAAGAGACTATTTTAAGGGAGAGCAAGTCATATTTAAATTTGTCAAGACTCTGTCAGTTGTTGAGACCATGTGCCTGTTAATCAGTGGCATCTTCATTTCCCTCTGCCACAGTTTGAGTAGTGACCACTATCTCAGACTCTATTTGAGAGTTTGTATGTGAGGTGTTTGATGAGCACTTGTATATAAGTCATAGCTATTTTTGGAAAGCTTGGAACTCTGGTGGCTGTGGCTGGCTGGAATACCCTGATTCCTGGCCACCTGCAGAGTGATGACATTACTGTTCTACCCAGTGATTCGATCCATACAGACAGATGATAAGCTTGGTATGCTTGATAATGGTCGCCCTTTTTGTTTTGCTAATGTAAAATGCTTGAAGTTAGCAGCCTAGGTTGAAGGAATGTTATTTGGGGAAAGTAGCTTTGAGTCTCAGAGGAAAGATTTTATTTTATCTTTTAAATTATTTATTTTTTCTGTTATAGTTGACAGTCAATATTTTATATTAGTTTCAGGTGTACAGACTAGGCAGTGATCCCCGCTGGGTATACATCTGGCACTATACATAATTATTGCAACATTATTGACTTTATTCTCTATGCTGTACTTCACATCCTCGGGACTACTTTGTAACTACTAATTTGTAATTTTTAATTCCTTCACCTTTTCACCCAGCTCCCCAACCTCTCCCCACCACCTGCCCCGAAACCATCAGTTTGTGCTCTGTATTTATGAGTCTGTTTCTGTTTTGTTTATATTTTGTTCTTTAGATTCCACATATAAATGAGATCATATGGTATTTGTTTTTCTCAGTCTGACTTATTTCACTTAGCATAACACCCTCTACTCTAGGTCCATCCATATTGTTGCAAATGGTAAAATTTCATTTTTTTTTTTTTGCCAAGTAATATACCATTGATTATATTTACCATGCCATCTTTAGCCAGTCGTCATTGATGGGTTGATCAATGGGAAGCATCGGGGGTTGCTTCCATATAGTGGCTATTGTAAATGGTGCTGCAAATAGGGGTGCATATATCTTTTCAAATTAGTGTTTTTGATTTCTTTGGGGAAATATCTAGAAGTGGAATTGCTGGATAATAAGGTAGTTCTATTTTTAATTTTTTGAGGGACCTCCAAACTTTTTTCCATAGTAACTGCACCAATTTGCAATCCCACGAACAGTGTGTGAGGGTACCCTTTTCTCTGCATCCTCGCCAACACTTGTTAGTTGATTTATTGATGATAGCCATCCTGACAGGAGTGAGGTGATAGCTCATTGTGGTTTTAATTTGCATTTCTGATGATTAGTGATGTTGAGCATCTCTTTATATGTCCATTGGCCATCTGTATATCCTCAGAGGAAAGATTTTAATAACTTATTCCTCATCTTGATAACTTTCATGTTAGAATGGACTCTATTTCTGTATTTTGAATTCTGTGAACTATTTTACATTTCCCTTAAGGGATGTTTAATTGTTCTAGTTGAGAAGAGCTTTCCTACCCTAACACTGAGAAGCTACTTAAAACCTAGAATGCTTCCCTTCCCTTATTGATCAGTTGTTATACGTGGGACAGACAACCCTGTATAACCACCCAAGAATTTTAGTGAGGGAAATATGTAGTACTCTTGAAATAACGTTCTCAGCACTTAATTGAATCTAAAAGAGGATACTTTGTGATAATACTGAATCCCCCAGACTGCAGACTGATATTCAAATATCTAGAGATTATTTACAGGCAAGTTTTTGTATTTTAATCAATTCTTGACTTAGATAAAAACCAAGCAGCAACATTTACTGTTATTGTAGCATAAACAACTTGAAGTCAGGTTGGTTCTTATAAACCTGTTTTTCTTGGCAGCTGTACTACGGTTCATCACGCATTTTTTTTTAACCAGTAAATATGAAATTTTTTTATTAGTTTCAGGTGTACAAAACAATGTACTAGACATTTACACCCCTCACAAAGTGATAACCTCCCTCCCCCAATCTACTACCCCTCAGACATCGTATATAGCTGTTACAATTCCATTGACTATTCCCTATGCTACTCCATATCCTGTGACATACATATATTAAATTATAGTTGACATTCATGATTATTCAGCTTCAGCTTCAGTGTACACTGCAGTGGTCAGGCATCTACACCGTCCATGAAGTGGGCTCCCTAATAAAGACAAGTGTCCATCGGATACCCTACAAAATCTTTACAACGTTATTGATTATATTCCCCAAACTGTCTTTCATATCCCTGCCATCACACATTATGCTAACTGAAACCCTAAGAAAACCTGCCAATTTCAGTGAAAATGTAATGTCCTTTTTGCTTTCTCTTGATTGACTGGCTTTTCATTCCCTTTTACCTTGTCTCACTAATTGTGATTTTTGGAACATCAGTAAATCACTGCTTGGTTGGCTTCCACACCTCTCATGCCTCCTCAGCTACAAACAGTTTCTGTCTACACAGTGAATGCAATATTTATAAAACACATTGACAAATAATGCCCCAGCGGGCAAGATCTCTCCATGTGTTTTGTTTCATCAAAGACATTTAAAGTAATAAGCAAATGAAGCAGGTATTTTTCAAGGAAAATAATGATTCTGATAGTAGTGGTAGCTAACATTGAGCATGGACTGTGTTGTGTGCCAGACCCTGTGCTCAGAACTTAACATATATTATCTCAGTACTTATGACTACTCTCTGAAGCTTTCTTATGAGAAGGCTTATAGACTTGTTCAGTAATTTGCCCAAGGTCACCCAGCTAGTAAAGGGTATAGTGAGGATTGAACCTAGTTAATTCTGACTCCAAGAGCCGAAGATATCCCCGATCCTACTTCTTAGTTGATGGACCCATGCATTGTCTTGGGTCAGAACCTTTCTATTACTCCCTACAATTTTCCTAATGTTTTTGTTTTTTAATTTTTATTTTTCAATTACAGTTGACATTCAATATTATGTTACTTTCAGGTGTATAACATACTGGTTACCCATTTATATAATTTACAAAGTGACCCCCTCCCCAGTGAGTCTTGCTCCCACCTGACACCCTGTATAGTTATTACAATATTGTATTTGCTAAGCTATACTTTACATCTCTGTGGCTGTTTTGTAACCGCCACTTTATACTTTAAAAAAATTTTTAATATATTTTATTAATCCAATATACCCAAAATATTATCATTTCAACATGTCATTAGCATAAAAATATAAATTAAATTTTTTATTTTTTAAAAAACATATTTTGTCTTTGAAATCCAATGTGCATTTGCCCTTAAAGCAGGTGATCAATCCAATTTTTACTTCTTAATCCCCTCACCTTTTTCATGTAGCCCCCTTCCCCCCAGAACTCTCTTGATGTTTTAAACTTTAATCTTCCCTGCACTCTTTCTAAATAGATAAACTTCTTTTCTACTTGACTGAGCTTGCTGACATCTAAACAGAGCTCTTTGTCTCATGGGTTTTTTATTTTTGTTTATTGTTTTGTTTTTTTGTTTTTCCTCTTCGGCATCTCTTCTCAGTAGAGAGGTACCCTTCCCATCTTCATTTCTTAGAGATGAATCTAGATGACAGGTATCTAGAGACCATTTTGATTGTGACTGTTGAGGAAGGATGTTACTGGTATCTAGTGAGTGAAAGCCAGTAATGCTGTTAAACATCCTAGTATAGGATAGCCCCCCAAAACAAAGAGTTGTCTGGCCCAAAATGCCAATAATGCTGAGCTTGAGAAACCCTGATCTAGATGATGTCTCTCTTGACTCTCCTAAACTATCTCCTGTCTCCTTTATCCTAGCCTAACCCCCAGAAACCTTCACTGTCTTCTACTCCCTGGTGACTCAAAATGTGGTCCATGGACCAGCAGCATCCTTATCCCCTAGGAGCTTGTTAGAAATGTAGAAATTTGGATGTGTTAGAGCCAGGTTGTACCGCCAGCTGATTGTGTACATCTCTTTCCAGCTCTGTTCAGTGAGCTCATGATAGTTTGAAATTGCTAAAGTGGGAGTATTGATATCAAGGAAATAAGCAAGCTCTACAAATCATCACACCACTGTTTGGGCATCCACCCTAGACCTGTTGAATCAGAATCTGCCATTTGACAAGATTCCTGGGTAATAAACATTGAGAAGCTCTGTCCTACTCCACAGAATTCCCATTATCCATTCAGTTATGAACACGTCCCCAGTTCTCAAACAAAATAACAGCAAAATCCTATTCTGCACTGTCCAGCTGTTGCCTTGTCCACTTCCTTTTATTTTATTTTTTGAATCTTTTTCTAAAACGCTTTCCCAGTTACAATGTAATTCCAATTCATTGTAGAAAACTTGAAAAACACAGACCCCAGCTAGATGAGCTCTTGGCTGATAGGAGGGAGAGCTCCCAGACTGAGGCAAGTTGGTTCCCGGATTCCAGCATAGCTTGAGGTGGCAGCAACAGGTTCTGCAAAAGTCCATTTAGGAGATGGCTGTGCGGACCAGTCAAAGCTCCAGCAAGAAGAGGGCTGATTGCCTAGAGGCCTACAGAGAGGCTCCAGGTAACAGAAGGTTAGATTGTAGGGCAATGAGTGGTTTTATGTTACCAGCATCCCTGGGGCTGCCAACGAAAGCCTTGCCAATAGTAGGCTTTTAGTATTTGTCCTAGCGAATGAAACATTGATCTCTCAGAGGTGACCAGTGACTCACCACCTTACTACAAATAAAAAGTTAGTAATTCTTTTTACCATTCTCCCTTAGTTATTTAAGTACCCCTGAGTCCCATTTTCATGCTTTTTATTCATAATGGTTCCTCATTGCCACTTTTTTGTTGATATTTATTTTGGCGTTGGATTTTGTTGCTACTTATTATCAACCTTCTGCTTTTTCCTAAAAACTTCTGGTGTATATTTTTTTTCATCATTTGTCATAGTCTCATCACAGACAGAAGTACAGTATAGGCCCTCACTTCTGAATTGGCTAAACAATTTTACAGGGGCCGGCCAAGTGGCTCATTGGTTAAAAGCTGGGCTGGGAGCGTGAGCTCTGAGCAGCAGGCTGCCGGTTCAGATCCCACATGGGCCCGTGACGCTGTGCCCTCTACAGCTAAGATGATAAACAACAGCTCGACCTGGAGCTGGGCTGCCGTGAGTCGCCAGTGATGGCGTAGGCTGCAGTGGGCCTGCAGTGGGCTGCCGTGAGCTGCCATGAGTGGCTGTCCAATGGCCAGCAACTGATCTGCCTCAGCCAGGAAGAGCGCATGACCATAATACCAACATGGGCCAGTGAAGCGACGTCCTCCACAACTAGACTGAAGAACAAAAAGACAGCAACTTGTCTGTTCCCCTTCCCTGATTCCCCAACTCTGTTCTCTCCTCCAATTCCCCAATAAAATCTTAAATAATAATAATAATAATAATTTTACAGTTTTCTTATGAAAATCAGCCCTGCAAAAGATGTTTGAATTTATCTGATATAGCCTCTTTATCTCACAAATGCAATAACGGGTTTAGACAGTTCATGTACTCATCACACAGTCTAAGGCAGAAAACCCTGGCCTCAGGCTTCATTCAGTTCAGTGTCTTGTTAGTGCCCTTAAAGCTACAGCTACCTTACTCCCTGAGTTCTCCTGGTTTGAACCTTCGGGCCCTGTATTCTGGTTCTTCTACCTTTCTTCTCTGCTGTGGGCTAACCTGTTTGCTTTCTTGGCTCTTACTGTCTTTTTATTAACTGCTTCTCAAATCTCATTTGTAATCTGCTACGCCTCCACTTGCAAATGCTCGCTGAACAGTTCTGCTTGCATACCAGCCTCCTCGGCTATAAACATTTGCTGCATAGCTACTTTTTCCACACTTATACTAGGCATGGGGGTATATACTTGTAGTAATAGCATCAGCCATATGTCAGTTACTGCCTGGAGCACTTTTCTGTACCTTGCTAATATTTACAAGAATACTGCAAGGTATGAATTTTTATGTCTTATTACTGATGCGGAAACTCAGACTCAGATATTAATATAGCTTATAAAGGCCTAATATGAGATTTTAAACCCAAGTTTGTTTACCTCCACGTTGCAGATGAGAAATCTGGCTTACTCATGACTAAATTCTAAGTAGCAGAGGTGGGACTTAAAGCCATTCAACTTTCCCGCACTGCAGTACATGGCTTGGTAAAACCAAGCTTTTTGACTACCATTTGACAATTTATGAAGCACTTTAACATAGGTTGTCAGTATAGCATAACCCCATGAAGTAAAATAGCAACCCCATGAAGTAAAATTTAATGTGATCAGGAAGTAGAATTTGCAGTGTGACACAGCTAATAAGCGATAAAACCAAAACCATTTTCTCCTAGGATATCAGCATTTTTCCTACAACCTCTGGATGAGTTTCGTTGGATGGGCAGGTCACAATATTTTACATTTATATAGCATTTTTCATTTTACTAACAATTCCTGTATGCATCACTTTATTTGATAGTTGCACCAGTACTTTCAAAACTTCTGCAATATTTTATTTTACAGATGTAGAAATTGATGCTTAGGAAAGTGGCAAGTTGCTCAGAGGCTAATGT
The DNA here is from genome assembly GCF_001890085.2 of Hipposideros armiger. Lineage (NCBI taxonomy): Eukaryota > Metazoa > Chordata > Mammalia > Chiroptera > Hipposideridae > Hipposideros > Hipposideros armiger. The sequence goes on from NW_017731787.1 coordinate 137,127, forward strand.
GTGATATAATAGAATCTGGGCTAAATAGCACTATTTCCACTATCTAGGCTTTCTGCATAAAAAGGGAGGTCAAAATACTAGATATACAAAGCCATATTAAAGATTCGCATTAATAGGTGCTAGTAGGGTGCTACATGATGGCTCGTAGTCAGTTTAAACTTGAGATGTCCTAAACAGATATTTTATTTTTTGCAATATTACTGCCCAGGTTAATACTTTCCTGGTGTTATTTTTTTAAATGTGTGTATGTGCATGCACATGCGTGCATGAGCAAACACAAATCTCTTGATTTTTATTCAGTTGAGGTGAAATTCATATAAAATTAACTGTTTTAAAGTGTAGGATTCAGTGACATTTGTGTATTCACAATATTGTGCCATCACCACCTCTATCTAGTTCAAAAACATTTTCATTACGCCAAAGGAATACCCATATCCACTAAGCAGTCACTCCCTATTCCCCCAGCCCCTGTCTGGCAACACCGATCTGCTTTCTGTCTCTACATTTACCTATTCTGGATATTTCATATAAATGGAATCATATAATATGTGACCTTTTGTATCTGGCTGTTTTCACTTAATATGTTTTCAAGATTCATCTAAGTTGTAGCATGTATCAGTACTTTATTCCTTTTAGTAACAGTAATATTCCACTTTGTGTACCTACTATATTTTCCATTTGTCCATTTTTCCATTGAAGGACATTTGAGTTGTTTCCAACATTTTGGCTATTATGAATAATGCCGCTGGCAACATTCATGTACCAGTTTTTGAGTACCTGTTTCCAATTCTTTTGAGTACATACCTAGAAGTAGAATTGCTGGGTCATATGGTAATTCTATGTTTAACTTTTCGAGGAACTGCCAAACTTTTCCACAGCAGCTGCACCACCAATGCACAAGGATTCCAGTTTCTCCCCGTCCTAGCCAAACATTTGTTATTTTCCATTTTTGGTTATTTGTTTTTTTGTTTTATAATCACCATCCTCATGTGTGTGAAGTGATATCTCATTGTAGTTTTCATTTGCATCTTCCTAATGGCTAATGTTGTTATGCATCTTTTCATTTGCTTATTGACCATTTGCTTATCTTTGTTGTCCTGTGTCCATTTTTGAATTGGGCTTTCTTTGGTTGTTGGATTTTAAGAGTTTTAATATAATTTGGGTAGTAGAGCCTTATTAGATTTATGACTTGAAAATATTTTCTCCCAACCTGTAGGTTTTCATTTCACTTTCTTAATAATGTCCTTTGATACAAAAAAGTTTTTAATTTTGATGAAGCCCTGCTTATCTAATTTTTTCTTTTGTTGCTCTTGCTTGTGGTAGCATATCTAAGAATCTTATTTCCAAATCCAAGATCATGAAGATTTACCTCTGTTTTCTTCTAAAAATTTTCTAGTAATTAGCTCTTACATAGGTACTTGATCCATTTTGAGTTAGTTTTTGTGTCAAGTAGGGGGTACAACTTCATTCTCTTGCATGTGGATATCTAGTTCCAGTACCATTTTTTGAAGGGACTATTTTTTTTCCCATCAAATGGTCTTGGTGCCCTTGTTGAATATCAATTCACCATAGATGTATGAGTTTTTCTGAACTCTCAATTCTGATTCATTGGTCTATATGTCTCCTAATGCCAGTACTACACTGTCATGGTTACTGGAGCTTTGTAGAAAGTTCTGAAATCAAGAAGTGTGAGTCCTTCAGCTTTGTTCTTTTTCAGTATTGTTTGGACTATTCATGGTTCATTGAAATTCCATATGAATTTGAGTACAGCTTTTCCATTTTTGCAGAAAAAGGCTGTTGAAATTTTGATAGGGACTGCATTGAATTTGTTAGGTCATTTTGGGTAGTATTGCTGTCTTAATAATATTAAGTTTTTTGTGATGATTAATTTTGCATCAAGTTGGCTGGGCCATGAGGTGACAATACATTTCATCAAACATTATTCTGGGTATGTGTGTGAGGGTGTTTCTGGATGAGATTAACATTTGAATCTGTAGACTGAATAAAGCAGGTTGCCTTCCCGAATGTCTGTGAGCCTCATCCAATCAAGTGAAGACCTGAATAGAACAAACAGGCTAAGAGGAAACTTCACTTACCTGACTGCTGAGCTAGGACGTCTGTTTTCTCCTGCCCTCAGACTGGAACTTGCCCATTAGCTCTCCTGATTCTTAGGCTTTCCAGCTCAGACTGGAGCTGTACCAGTGGTTCTCCTGGGTCTGCAGCTTCCCACCTGCAGATCTAGGGACTTCTCAGCTTCCGTAATTGCAAGAGCCAGTTCCTTAAATTAATTTACCCACATCACACAGAAAACTAGGAATACAGGGTTTCTTTACACATACACACACACACACACACACACACACACACACACACACACACACACACACACACACACACACACACACACACACACACACACAC
>NW_017731787.1:140392-193419 GCF_001890085.2 Hipposideros armiger
ACAGACAAGTTGCTGTCCTTTTGTTCTTCAGTCTAGTTGTGGAGGATGTTGCTTCACTGGCCCATGTTGGTATTATCATTGCACTCTTCCCGGGTGACATATTTGCCTAGCTTTATCTCTTCATTCTTTAGATGTTCAGAGTATATCCTACCTTTTCATTTCTCCTACCAGCATCCCACCTGTCTTATCATACCTGGTTTATTTAGTAGCCCTGTAACTAGTTAAACTTTCTTCCCCTAGTCTCATCCTACTTTGAACTAGTTGTTCACATGTGCTAGATTAATCCCCTTAAAATACCTTCCCCACCCTCCACCCCCATATTTCTTCTCTGCTGAGGAACCTGTAATGATTTTTCATTGTTCATCAGATCACATCTAAATTCAAACTGACATGTTGAACCCTTCCTAATCCAATCCCACATCACCTCTCTGGTCCCTGTTATTAATCAAAAGTAAAAACTACACACTACGGCCTACCTAACTTAAAATTTTACTATAATTAGATTTCTAAAACTACAAGCATATAAATTTGACTTCTTATGTCTTTCCCCATACTTTCCTAGTTTCTCAATTACCCTTAGCAATATGTTGCTAAAAGTGGCATTTTCTTTAATTTTTGAAGATGCATTCCATATGACCTTCTTGTAACAGCTTTGCAACCTAATTTGTATTTGGTTGGGGCATGTATTCAAAGAAGTGAAAAAATACTGTCTTAATGTGTTCTAAAGTAAGAAAAGAAAGCAAGATGCAGGACAATATTTATGTACATAGACCATTTCTGGAAAGATATATCAGAAACTATTAATAGTGGTTATTCCTGGGAAATGGGACTAGGATGGGAAGAAGAGGGAAATTTCTCTTTTGTTTTATATCATTTAGTACTGTTGGAATTTCTTATACAGTGTATTTGAAAGAAAAAGATAAAAAACTAAAAGTAAATAATTATTAGCTCCTTTTTTCATTTGGTTCCAGTTTAAAGCCCTCTGTACCATATAAGAGTGGCTAAATTTTAAAAGCTTTTAATGTTTTTTAAAAACTTTAAGCCAGGGGCCAGCCAAGTGGCTCAGTTAGTTAAGAGTTAGCTTCAGAGGGTGAGCTCTGAGCAACAGGGCTGCTGGTTCGATTCCCACATGGGGGAGTGACGCTGCACCTGAGCTGAGCTGCCGCTGAACTGCCAATAGGTGGCAAGATGGCTCAGCTGGTGAGAGCACGTGCTCCTAACAAGACTGCCTGTTCCATGGTGGGCTACGCCCGCCCGCAGTTAAGACTGAACTCTGCACCTTGAGATGAGCTGCCACTCGTATGGCTCAGTGGATAGAGCGTGCGCTCTTAACAAGGCTGCTGGTTCGACTCCCACATGGGATGGTGGCTACGCCCACCTGCAACTAAGACTGTAACACAGCACCTTGAGCTTAGAGGCCATGAGCTGCCAATGGGCAGCCAGATGGGGATTGGCACCCTCCACAACTAAGATTGAAGAACAATGCCTTGGCTGGTCCCCTTCTCCAATTCCTCATTTAAAAACAACAACAAAAAAAACAAAACCAACTTTAAGCCAGTTGATCAATTGAAAGTCATTTTTATCATGTACCTAATTTTTGTATCATTAAAATAAGTTATCGAGTAGCCTATTTCAGGGGATTTAGTTGTATTTGAAAAAACTGCCGTTTGTCATTTTTAGATAGTCCTATGCTTATGGCACTTAAAAAAAAATTTAACTCCCACAGCTGAAAGTGTTCTAAACAAAAGCGTTTATTAGGCTATTGCTAGCAAAAGAAAAAATTAAAAAAAAAATAATGATGATGATGATGATGCAGGTGTTAGGGCATGGAGTCTAAACCACAACAGCATAGCTAGATGGGAGAGACATGTCTATTGTTCCAGAGTTTTACAAGAGGTTTTGTACACCAAGTGGTAGAGGAGGGGAGAAAGACATAAGCTGTTCTGAAAAAATTTACATTAGCTATAGTCAAAGGGGATGGGAGAAGGTGAAGCAGAGCTAATTCTGGGATAGGTGCCGCAGAGTCTGCAAAGAAGTGTCCCCTCCTGTGGACTGGCTGTGGGCAGCAGGTAGGAGAGTTCATGTGCATATGAGAAGCTGAGACTCCTGGGGTTCTATGTGACTGCTATTCTCTTTTTTGGATAAGCGAGGAACTAGCCACCTGGAAATTAATCCTAAATTCCAACAGATACACAGGAATGTGAGCAGCCTTTTGTCAGAGCTGGTCCACAGGTATTAACAGGTGAACTGTTCTGTCTCTTTCACTCGGGCCCTCTGTAATTTTAATTTAGATCATCTCAGAATTTTTTTCTTGTCAGTATGTTAGGTTTCTGCTTTATGAGTAAGGGGGACCAACACAGAGTTGTTGCTGGAAGAAAAACTAGGAAAGCACCAGGGGCCCTTGTGGACTGTTCCTTGTTTTCTGGAAGCTGCAAAGGTTAGTGGCAGTCTCAGAATTCGTTAAGATCCCGTTGTCCATACTAGATTTCTGGAGTTGCTGCTGTATATTTTCTCTGACTCCTGAAGTTATTATTTTGCTTTTCTTGGGTACATAAGTTTTATTTTACAATTGGAAAACTAGATCTTTAATTTCGGAAGGAATTTTATTAGGCACACCGTGGTAGTTCTTTGGAGTAAATAAAGAAACTTTTATCAGTTATTTACGTAAGCTCCTGGTCCCTATGCTAAACTCAGTGTTCTAAAGAGAAAACTCTTAATTAGTAATCTCACAAATTTGCCGCATCTGGTCAAAGAGAGTTTCAGTTAGTTGCAGTAGGATTAGGCCAGTTATTGTTTATTACAAAAACTTGATAGTTTAATGTTTTTATTGTCTGGATGATCCTGCTTACTGCTTATTATGGGATGAGTTATTGTCTTTGCTGTAAGCAAACCTCGGTACTGAGAAGCAGACTGGATTGTACCAAAACCACCAATTAGCTGAGGTCAGAAAGCTTGAGCTCCTTCTTTCTAGAGATTTATGTGTGCCTCTTTTCTTTACTGCCTCTGGGCAAGAAAAGAGAGTACTTTCTGTTTTATGAAAACAAAGTGAATTTAGCTAAGGAAATGGAAACCTGTTGGCTCTTGCCAGTTACCTCACTTGATTTCCACGGGAGCACAGGCTTTGTCTTGTCTCATGTTGGGTGTGTATGTACATAGTATAGTAGTAACGAAGTTAATAGTGAAGCCAGCTTCCTGTGAAGTTCTAGGAGAAGCTCTGAGTTAGTAGTACAGTAGGATCCTAATGAGCTTAGTTTGTCTGTTACTGTAAAATTAACATTTAATGTATAGTGCTTATTAGAATTTGGGTTGTAGGTACTATTTGACAAGTTAGGTTTAGCTAAATATAAGACTATGTCATGTTATAGCAGTTGTTTATGTGTTAATAATGTAGCTTAATCCTTGTGAAATTTGTTATTCATACTCTTAATAGTTGTCTTGAATTTATCTTTTAATTAAAAACATTTGATGACAAAATAGGTTTTGTAAACCTTAGCTTCTAATTTCTAAGGAAGGTAATGATTCTTACCTTTTAGGGTTATTATAAGGGTTACATGCGTATGAAGCACCTGAGGTTCCTGACACAAAGAAGGGGTTCAGTACTGTTTGTTAGAATTGTTAGGAGCACTGTCCTATGGGTAATTCAAATTAGGTAGCATGTTGTATAATTCTTACCTTTATGGATGCAAGAATTCCACGTTTAAAACAATTAGAGAACCACATGATGAGAAATACTCGGTAAAGACAGTCTCATTCATTCACAAGCTCATTCGTTTCCTCAACTTGGACGGTTAGAAAGGGGCAAGAATAGGGCTGGCTGAGTGGCGCATTGGTTAAGAGTTGGCTTGGGTATGCCAGCTCTGAGCAGCAGGGCCCTGGTTCGGATCCCACATGAGGACCAGTGATGCTGCACCCTCTACAGCTAAGATGGTGAACAACAGCTCGACCTGGAATTGGGCTGCCTTTTAAAAGATTACACTGTGATTCAACATTTAAATGAAAAAAAGCAATGTATATGAAGAAAGGCATAGAAACATAACTATAGGATATTGATTTGATTTGATGTGTTTCACATTTTCTTGCAAAGCTACAATCAAGTGCTTTTTGGGACCTAAGAAAGGAAGATGCCATAGATATAATAAGTTTTATTACTGAGAAACACGCAGAAGAATTGCCTAACACATGCCAGGCAGTGCACCTGGAAGCAGGGGAAATTGCTATATTTTTCAACATAAATAAGAAGTTTTAGAGCTACAAAAAGCTGATGTGGTGGATTCATATGTGTCTGGTCGGACTGTCATGAAGGCATTGCGTCATAGATTAAGTAGCAACTGTTTTTCTCCTGAGTGGTGCATAAAATAATGCTTTTCATAACCGATGGCAACTTAGTTTCAGCCAATATAGTATTTACTTCAAATGTAGAATTTTCCTGATGATAGTTTGTGTAGAACTGATTGTACTAGTAAGTAATCAAAGATGTGTTTATATAAAGGCTGGCAAAAAATAAGAAAATTACTAAGATGTAAAAGTCAAGGTCAAAATACAAGAATAAAATCTTTGTATTGTTTTGCATTAAATAGGTATTCTTGCCTGTTTTCTTTGTCTTCTCAGATACAGCATGGCTTAGAGGTTAGAGTGCAGACTGGAGTCAGGCAGTCAGGGGTCAAATTTCAGCTCCGCCCCTTACTAGCAATAACCTGTGTAAGTTACTTAACCTCTATATGCCTCAGTTTTGTCAGATGGGCATAATGTCTATCTCAGGTTTGTTGTGAGGGTTAAATTACTTAATATATGTGAAGTGTTTAGAAGAACACTTAGCTAAAAATGAGCAGTGTGTGTGATTATTTTTTATGGGGAATATCTTCTGTGAACCCTAAGTATCAGTTGATATACAGAGTAATTTGAGGTAAAGACGTGATTATCCCATCATTACCTTCTTAGCTCCAATTTAAGTTTAATATGCTACTCATTTTGCCCTCCCAATTATATTATTTCACTTTTTTGGGGGGTACAATATTGATTTTGAGTTTTTAGAAAATTATGTGTGATTGAGAACTATAGAAGCACATACTTTTACACAACAAAATCAAATGGAATTAGAATGAATTTGCAGAAAACTTGTTAATATTTTATTTTTCTAAAGATCACATACTTTGTATTTCCAGCATTTGTCGAGGCTAAATCTGGACACCTGCTAGTCTGGTAGTCACTCTCCCAGTGCACAATGACTTCCTTTGACAAGACTCAGAGCCTCTAAGACTGCTGGTCTCAGCAGGGTCGCATTCCATTTCTAGCCTATGACTTTAGCCTGTGACTAGAACAGAAAGACTGTACAGGGATGTTTCAGTTAGTTATTTCTAGTTGTATGATACGTAAGTGTTGCACTGGGACCTCAGCTGTTGAAGAACATAGGATACTGTTTCTATTACAGCTGGCAGTGAATGTAGACTGCCTCTTGGGGACATATTACTAACTGAAAGATAGTTAACATTAAAGCATTAAGTATTGAATTGAAGCTTAATTCTTGGATGACCTTAGGAATGGTATAAATTAGATTTCTTCTCACTGAATTAAATTTGAACTATTTTGTTTTCAATATTCATTTAAATGATCATTATATCTTCAGTTAGGCCAGTCAGTTGTTTAAATTGAGCTTACTTGGCTGGCCGAGTGGCAGGTTGGTTAAGAGCTGGCTTGGGACGCCAGCTCTGAGCAGCAGGGCTGCCGATTCGGATCCCACATTAGGGTGAGTGATGCTGCGCCCTCTACAGCTAAAATGATGAACAACAGCTCGACCTGGAGCTGGGCTGCCGTGAGTTGCCAGCGATGGCGTAGGCTGCAGTGGGACTGCAGTGAGCTGTCATAAGCTACCGTGAGTGGCTGGCAGCTGGCATGAGTGGCCAGCAGCCGGTGTGAGCTGCCAAGAGCCACTGTGAGTGGCCATCCTATGGCCGGCGACCGATCTGCCACACCCGGGAAGAGCGCAATGATAATACCAACTTGGGCCAGTGAAGCAATGTCCTCCACAACGAGACTGAGGAGCAAAGGGACAGCAACTTGTCTGTTCCCCTTCCCCGATTCCCCAATAAAATCTTAAAAAAAAAAATAGATAAGTAAATTGAGCTTACTTGTAAATAGTTGTTTTGTGTTAACTTTTATCTGTGTGCGAAACAGGATAAAATGTTCCAGGGAAGATGTTAAGGCTACAGAGGGGTTATAAACTGATCTTGTGGTAGCTGGAATTGACCACAAGATAGATGTTTCCATGATTCAGATCAATGAAGAGAAAACATTCTATAGTTTATTCCCCCTGGAATTTTATTTATAATTCAGAAAATTCTAGCTTTACCTATAATTCATTTTATGCAATCAAACCTAAAGTTTTAACTATGATGTTGGTGGTATCATTTGTTAATTATGTGATTGGAAACTTATTGTCAGTGAAAAATGACACACACATGGCATGTGCAGTGAAGCTTAAAATAGCACATTATCACATCCATGCAGATTCCCTGGACTCTGTACATGACCGCCTTATGTACTGTTCATAGCAAGAAAGACCTGAGGCCCTTTAAGCGTCCCTCAAGGCTAGAATATTACCTTTAAATGTTTTATATACCTGTAGTTTTACTGTTTATTCATATTTCTTCCACAAGCACCAAAAGCATTTTCCACGACTAAGCTTTTAAAAGAGTCATAGACTTTGCATTTCAGGATGTGTCTGACAGTATTGAGGCCAGGGAAACTTTCCCCTTACCCCTTTAGTTCTTCTGACTGGTGGAATAATTCAAACGACATACAGCAGATTAGCAGGAGAAAATCAAATTTTAATATGTATGCACTGGGAATGCACATAAGCATGAAAATTCCAAAGACTGAGGCAAAATGAAGTATATATATCATTTTGGACAGAAGAGAAAGGAGGAGAAGAGTCTGGAATTTCAAAGGGGCAACAGGCAATTAAATAGGCATTTCAGAGGTAGACCAGAAAATGGCAGACACATTCTTTCCGGGGGGACTCGGCAACCATGAGACACACTTCATTCACAGGTGCTAAGGTTCCCTCCTGAAATAGGGTTTTCTATCGGAATGTCTTTGGGCAGGAAAAAGGGAGGTCACTTTTCCTAAGTTTGTTGGGCTTTAATTGTTTTCAGATTAAAATAATCTGCATGGTAGGGTGGCACATTCTAGGGAGATTCAACTGCCTCTATAGCCAATACCTTGTGGCTTGGAGGTTGTCAGTTCTTTAAAGTAAAAAATGCAGGTCTCAGGCCTGGTTATCCAAGATGCTTATACTTAATGCTTCAAATGTATCCAAGTTTACTTTCTGATTGACATATATCTGTGTTTTTTTGGTTGTTTGTTTGCTTGTTTCTCGAATACAGAGCTGCCAAATGCTGTTAAATCAGCTGAGAGAAATCACGGGCATTCAGGACCCTTCTTTCCTTCACGAAGCACTGAAGGTCAGTTTCAAGGCTTCTGTTAGTCAACAGGCTGTAAAGCAGTTGTCCTTATCAGGTTATGTCAGTTCAAGCTGTTGTTATGCCAAAATGAAAGTGCGTCTAGGGACAGAGGTTCTATAGGTTAAATGACTCATATGTTCAATGTGTAAATTATAAGAGGGGGAAATTACGCATATGGAGATTTGCAGTTGGGGGAGCCCTACAGGGTAAAAGAGATTTAAGAAACGTATCAACCAGTTGCATTGTAGAGACTTGATATGGCTCCTGATTCATACAAACAACTAAAGAATATTTGAGTCAGGGAAGTTTGAAAGTTATTTGATATTTTAAAAACTTGTTACTTACTCTTAAGATGTGATAATAGCATTATGGGGTATAGTTTTTAAAAGATAGATTCTGAAATGTTGACTGATGAACTGATAAGATCCTTAGGATTTGCTTCAAAATATCTGGAAAGAGGGTAGGCAGAATAGATAAAACAAAATTGACCGTGACTTGATAATTGTTGAAGCGGAGTGATGAGTACATGGGATTCAATTATACATTCCCTCGATTATTATAAATGTTGGAAAGTTTTCCTAGTAAAAATTAAAAACAAATAGAAGTATGGCCACCACTGCAGAATATGGTAACTGCTTGGCATTTGTATTGTAGAGGCTGACTTCATCGAGAATCTCTGTGTTAGTTGCCAGTCCCCTTTGGATACTTCATGCCTTAGCTATTCTGTGAAATCGGGAATAATAACATCCAAAGCAATGAGAAGAAATCTCCAGCAAGATTTCATTTTTGTTTGAATGTTATTGTAAATCAGAGTGTAGCAACTCCATCCCTATAACTAGGAGTTTGATATATGCTTTAAGCCTGGTAGACTTACTATCTTTATCATACTCTGTTTTTCTACTTTCTATCCTAGACTTATGCCTAGACTTACTCAGTATGTCACCAGGGTAGTAAGGACTTATAACCAAAAAACTCACTCACCACTTATTTTAAATGTGATGCTTTACTTTTGAAATTTCTTGTGTTTTTCTTCTCCTCAGGCCAGTAATGGTGACATTACCCTGGCAGTCAGTCTTCTCACTGATGAAAGAGTTAAGGAGCCCAGTCAAGACACTGTTGCTACAGAACCATCTGAAGTAGAGGGGAGTGCTGCCACCAAAGAAATATTAGCAAGTAGGTATTTCCTGTCCTAGTCCTGCTCTGAACTAGCAAAACATAAAACATGAGTATGTGTGAGTTTCCTATCGATTCCATCCACCCTTTGGAAATAATGGTAATGATAGCTAATTATTGAACCGTTACTTTGTGTACAATTCTAAGCACTTGCATGGAAGCATTCATTCATTTATTCATTCAGCACTTACTTAGTGAGCACCTACTATGCACCAAACACTCTTTTAGGCATTGGAGATGAACAAAAGAAAAGAATCCCTGCTTTCATGTAACTTATTTTTTCATGGGGAGATGAACAAATAAATAAATAATATAACAGAACATGGAGAAAAGTAGAGAATGAAATGAAAGACATGAAAAAGGAGTTCTGAGGATTGGATTGTAAATAGGATAGGCCTTTGAGAAGAGGTGAATATGCCATGTGAGGCCTTAACATGGGCGTATACCCATGTTGTTTAGGGAGCAGCAAGGAGGCCAGAGCTGAGGCTTACTGAGTGAGGAGGGCAGGAAGAGATGAGGCTGCAGAGGGAACCAGAGGCCTATCATGTGGAGCCTGCATCGGTGGTTGGCTTTTACTCTGAATTAGGTGGTAGCCATTGGAGAGTTTGGAGGAGAGGAATTATGTAAACGGGTTTCCATTTTCTAAGGATCGCTCTGACGACTGTGTTGGAAACAGAATATGGGGGAGTAGGTAGTGAGCGTGGGTCAGAGCAGGGAGCCCAGGACCAGTCAGGAGGCTATTGATGTTGGCATGGCCAGGATGTAGTGGGGGAGGGGTGAGAAGTGCTTGCTATGTTAGATTTGCTTACAGAAGAGATAAGGGTTGTGAAATAAAGAGGAGTTAAAGGTGACTCCAGGTTATTTTTTTTCCCCAAGCAGCTGAAAGGATGGGGTTGCACTTAAATGACAGAGCAATAACTGCAGAAGAAGCAAATTTGGGCTAGAAGATGAAGAGATCAGTTTTGGCAGTATTAAGTTTGAGATGCCTGTTAAGACATTCAGGTGGAGTGTCAAAAAGGCAGTGGAGACCCACGTGTGCAGTTCAGGGGAGAGATCTGGGCTGGAGATAGATAAAACTTGGAATTATAAACCTGTAAATGGTATGTAAAGTTATGAGATTAGATGAACTCTCCAAGGGTGTGGGTATAGAGAAAAGAAAAGGTTCAGTGCCTAAGCAGTGGGTACGCCCGATGTTGAGATTGGGTACTCCCGGGGAGGTGAAGAGTGTTGAGGGATTTCAGAGGAAGACCAAAAGAACTAAAAGAGGGGTACTCTAATTCCAGGAGAAGAGAACCATCAGCTGGGTCAGGTGGTGTTAACACATATTTGGGCTGTTTGCAGTTTTGAGATATTCTGAGTAATGCTGGTATGAATATTTTTGTATATGTCTTTGGTGCACGTAGTGACTCTTTTCAGTCAACATTTTTTTTTTTTTTGGAGACTCATGTCAAAGGTTATAACTAGTTCATTTGTTTTCACTGGTGTACAGTATTTCATGGTCTGAATCTACCACAGTTTATGTATTTATTGACTGGGTGGTTTCAGATTTTTTTGCTGTTGTAAACAAGGCTGCTGAGAGCTATTTTGGTTCCTGTTACTTGTGCATGGCTAATGATGTAGAGCAGCTTTTCATATGCTTATTGGCCATCTGTATATCTTCTTTGAGAGAAATGTCAATCCAAATTCTTTGCCCATTTTAAAAACTGGGCTGTATGTCTTTTCATTTATTTAGTTGCACAAGTTCTTTAGATACTCTGTATATAGGTCCCTTACCAGATACATGATTTGTAAAAATATTCTCCCATTCTGTGGGTTGTCTTTTCACTTTCTCGATGGTGTCCTTTGAAGCCCAAAGGTATTTTAGTTCTATGTCAAATTTACCTATTTTTCAGTTGTTTGTGCTTTGTGTGTCATCTCTAAGATGCCATTACTTAATCCAAGGTCACAAAGATTTACATCTGTGTTTTCATCTGTAAGTTTTGTAGCTTAGGTCTTATCATAAGGGCTTGATCCACTATAAGTTCATTTTTGTAAATAGTATGAGGTAGGGGTCATTCTTTGTATGTGAATATCCAGTTTGTCCCAGCACCATTTTTGAAAAGATATTCTTTCCCTCTTGAAGTGTCTTGGTACCTGAGATGAAAACCACTTGACCATAAATATGATGTCTTATTTCTGGACTCTCCATTCTGTGTTCGTTCTCATGCCAGGAGCACGCAGTCTTCATTACTACAGTTTTGTGTCTTTTTAAATTAAAGATTCTTCACTGCTCATGTACAGAAATTCACTTAACTTTTTGTACATTGATCTTTTATCTAACCACATTTCATTCATTATAACTATTCTTTATAGATTAGTTTGGGTTTTTCTTCCATGTGATAATTATGTCAATTCTGACAGCTTTGTTTCTTATTTTCCAACTCTTATATTTTTTAAAAAATTATTTTGTTTTTATATTGCATTGACCAAAATTTTCAGAACCACAGTGAATGAATAAAAGCCCTGTTAGTAGACATCTTTGTCTTAGTCTTGTTTTTAAAGGAAATGTGTATAACATTTCAGCATTAAGTGTAAAGTTTGCTGTGGGCTTTTTCATGGAATCTATCTCAGCCTAAGAATATTCTCTTCTCTTCCTAATTGGCTTGGAATTTTTATTCCTAAATAGAGATTATCAAATACTTTTTCTGTATCTATTGAGATTTTCATTTTTTCCTTTAACTGTTAAGATAGTGAATTTTACTGGTACATTTTCTAATGTTAATTCAGTATTTCATTCCTACAGTGAACTCAACTTGCTCTTAATATATAACCTTTTTTTGTACATTACCAGGATTCTATTTGCTAATGTTTTGTTTAGTTTTTTTGCATCTGTGATCATGGGTGAATTTGTCATTTACCCTCTCACTTACTGTGATTGGCTTGAGATAATCCGACGGGTGATGCGGACTTCATCAAATGAGTTGAGGAGTGTGTCCTGTATTCTCTAGAATAGTTTGTGTGAAATAAAAAATATCCATTCTTTGAATATTCAATATGTAGCTAGCTGATGCTTTACAATGATAAGTAAAGAGACTATTTAACCTACAGATATGGGATATATTGGGTTGTTGGAAAAGTCATGATGTATTTTTTTCTATGTTTTTCGTTGCAAAAATGCATCATGACTTTTCCGACAACCCAGTATTCTACCTCTGGAATAAGATTGCAAAAGAAGGTATTTGATTCATTGCCTTTTAGCAGCTTTTTATTACTGTACTATTAGCTAATCTTAGGGTTACAGTAGCTGTAAGTTATTTATTTAACTCTGGCATAGAGTTATAAAATTGTTGGGAAACAGATGAGCCATTGCAGTGAGAGGTATGGAGTATATCTAGTTTTGTGAATGCTTTTATTTTTTTTCCTGCAATATAGACAGAAGGACAGTGTTTCCTGCATGTAGACTAATTAAATTTCAATTTATCTTACAGAAGTAATTGACCTTACTCATGATAACAAAGATGATCTTCAGGCTGCCATTGCTTTGAGTCTACTGGAGTCCCCCAAAGTTCAAGCTGATGGAAGAGATCTTAACAGGTTATGGATTTAATTTATAGTCTTTGCTCTCCACGTTAGTGTGTAGGTCAAAGGCAATAGCTCTGTGAATGCCACTGAGGAACAATTCTGCCAAGCTCCTTGAACTGCACCTCAAATAAATTTCTTTTAGGAGAAAATTTAAATTCACATTAGCTTAACTTACTCTGGGTCACTTTTGAAAGAGCCAGATTTATCATAAGTGTCTTTTTACAGCCTGTGGTTTTTGAGTAGAAGCCTGCAGGTTTTGTAGTTCATAATTGCTAATTGACGGGGAAAAACCCCACCCTAGTGCAAGTATCCAATACATTTGTATGCCCTTTTTAAACTTTGATCTTTTGTAAACTGAGAGGGTTATGTTTTCCATTTAAAAATGAAATTATTGCTTAACTACCTTCTCTCAGAAGTGAACAGGGAATATACTTTTTTGAATTGGTATTGATTTGGTGGTTGTCTGGAATTGTCCATAAATACCCAGTTCCAATGGTGGCCTGTCAGTTTCGGGACATATTTATTCCCTCATATTGTTGAGTTGTTTCTTTCATGGAAACACAGGGCCATGGTTTGTGTGCTAGACAGTTTGGAGGCTCTTATCTTTAGCAGGGTGTCTCTCTTGCCTCTTTCAACAACACGGTCTGAGCTAGAGCACTGTTGTTGAAATCTAAAATTTTTAATATGGTAGCCATAAGTAGTCTCGATCCTGACTCAGTTCCATCATGGACCGTATTGGTAATAATCTTTGTTATGGAAGGATTAACATCTCTATGTTTAAACTTTACTTCTCTTTTACGCTGTAATCTTACAGTTACTATATAGCCAGTGATCACCCAGTAAATAGTTTCTCTGGCATTTTGAAATTACCTATGAAATGTTACCAGCATCCTCCGTGTAGCATATTGTTCTTTAACTTTTTCTTTTTCTTGATGTGTGGTTTTGGTACAATATAGGATGCATGAGGCAACCTCTGCAGAAACCAAGCGCTCAAAGAGAAAACGCTGTGAAGTCTGGGGAGAAAATCCCAATCCCAATGACTGGAGGCGAGTTGATGGTTGGCCAGTTGGGCTGAAAAATGTTGGCAATACATGTTGGTTTAGTGCTGTTATTCAGGTATGATATTTTTAAAAGACAAATGTGTCTTCTGGAAACAATTTTGTAATTTATTAAACTGAAATATGAGAAACAGATCTTTAAAAAAATGGAAACACATATATAAAACTGGGGCGTTTTCCCCATGGCATTATTGTGTTTTGGTTGCTTTCTTGTGTTTTGGATTTAGAGCTGGTGTCTAAATTGGGCAACACTAAAAATGAAATCTGTGATTGTAAATATGTTGAGTAAATGTTTTGGATCAGCATTTAGTGAATACTGTGTTATAGCAGACAAGAATTAATAAGGAGGAATCAATTGTTGGGAGGCTGTCATAGATATCCAGGCAGGCAATGATGGTGGCCTTGAATAGAGAAGTGGCATAATCCACAAAAGGAGAGAAGTAAAAGCATTTAGAGACAATTAGGAAATCAAAACTACATGATTTGGTGAGTGACTAAATTCAGGATGACATATGCAGGAGAGAGCTGAGAAAGACTCCCAAGGTTTGTAGTGTAAGTAGCCAGGTGGATGATAATGCCATTTGACACTGAGGAGGGTGTGTGTTTTGAGTGTGTTAAGAGTGGGATTTCAGTTTAGTTTTATACATGCTGAGGTTGAGGTGCCATATGGAGATACCTATATAAATCTGTAGTTCAGTAAAAAGATCTGGGCTGCTGGTACAATTCTGGGAATCATAACATACATGGTGATAAAGCAAAGGGCATGGGTGAATTCCCTTAGAGCAGTGGTTCTCAACCTTCCTAATGCCGTGACCCCTTAATACAGTTCCTCATGTTGTGGTGACCCCCAACCATAAAATTATTTTCGTTGCTACTCTATAACTGTAATTTTGCTACTGTTATATGAATTGTAATGTAAATATCTTTTTGTTTTCCGATGGTCTTAGGCGACCCCTGTGAAAGGGTCGTACGACCGCCAAAGGGGTCGCAACCCACAGGTTGAGAACCGCTGCCCTAGAGAGAGAGTTGCCTCTCTAGAAGTATCTCCAGGCATTAAACCTAACATGGCCACAACATAGCACTTGATCCTGCCCCTGCAGCCTTCGCCATCATAGCACTTGACATAATACCTGATCCAGCTCGTCAGCCAAAAACAGAGTCCTCCTTTTCCACACACAAAATCCATGGATTCATTCAACTTACTATGTGCCTGGCACTGTTTTAGCACTGGGGAAACAGCAGTGAATACAACGGCCCTTACACTCATAGAGTTTCCTTTAAAAAGAGTGGAACAGACAGTAAACAAAATATGGATCAGGTGGTGATAAGTGTCATAAAGATGAATGAATGAGGGTTAGAGGGGCATAGTGATGGGAGAACTGCTGTTTATTTAGAGTGGTTAGGTATGGCTTTTCAAATAAGGTGGGCATTTGAGCAGAGGCCTACATTAGGCGAGGGAATGAACCATATAATTACATAAAGAACATTTCATATAATTACATAAAGAACATTGTAGACAGAAGGAACAGCAAGTAAAAAGACCCAGGTTCAGGAGCTTGCTTAATGAGTTGAGAAATAGGAAGCAGTCTGGAACTGAGTGATGGGGGAGAGGGTAGACAGACAGCAATGAGCTTAGAAAGGTAGTGAAGGTGGGCTGGGGAGCTTGGGGTCATTAAGAGAATTTCGGGATTATATTGGGTTGTCGGAAAAGTCATGACATATTTTTTCTATGTTTTTTATTGCAAAAATACGTCATGACTTTTCCGACAACCCAATATATGAGACGAGAAAGCTCTGTAAGCTTTGGAGCAGAGAATCGGTATCCTACTTCCATTTAAAAAGGATCACTGGCATCTGTGTTGAGAATAGAATTTAGGAGGGTAATGTAGAATTAAGGACATCAGTCAGTTCTTTCCTAGAGAGATTGAGAACCATCCCTGGATTCACATACCCCTCAGCCTTCACTCCTATGAGCGATACTGAAAAGAACTGGCAGATAGAGGGGATAACTGAGTAAGGCTTCTGAGAAGGCATGAGGACAGGAGATAGAGCATACAGCGAGGGGCTAGGAAAGGGGCAAGGGAGTAGTAAGGAAAGGAGAAGAAAGAAATGGTGACTGCAAGTTAAAGTTGATGTAGTTCATTTTTTCCCCCTCTATGAAATAAGCAGCCATTTTCTGGCACAGAGTGGAGAAGTAATAGAGTCAGATTTTCAGTAGATTGTAAGTTTAAAAGAATTGTTGCAGACAGTGGGAACCCTTGGCACCAGAATATAATTGTAGGATTTCTAAAAATTTGAAGGTCTACTTGAAGTTGTTGCCCTTGAATGTATGGTGATATTACTATGTCCTGTTTCTATTGGGACTTCCTCTTAACAGCCCTCTAAAACTCTTAAATGGAAAATTAAATTCTTCTAGGTTGGAGGATTTCTGGGTACAATGAAAGGACAAAAGCACAGTTTGGGATTGTAATGAAGGGTGGTTAAAGACCATGGAATCAAAGCTAGAGAGAGGGAAAAATGAAGATAAGATGGAAGATAGGTTAGGGAGAAAGGAAAGAGGTCAGCTTGCTTGGGTTCCTGGTGAAGACAAAGAGCAGATGTCCTGTGGATAGCTGAACAAATAAGCCAGGAGACAGGTTATGGTTCAAGAGTGGGACTTGCTGAATTTGTGATCTGAGAATTGGCGGTTTTTCAGGTATTGACATACCCTGGGTGTGGTCTTGGATGTGGGTATAGAGATGGAATGGAGGAACATGTCTTTGGAGAGAAGATGTTCAGAAAGTGGAAGGGTCCCTGGGCTGAATGGATGAACATGTGTTCCTTCCACAAATACTAGTTGAACACCTGCTGTAGGTCTAGTACTGTTCTAGGCCCTTGAGATATAGGAGTGATCAAAACCAAGACTGAGCCTAGCCATTATGGAATTAAAATTCATGTGAGGCAAGACAAGTAAGGAGCAATAAACCGAAAAACTAACGAGTTAACTAAATAAATGTATATAATATGTTAGACTATGATGGTGTGATAGAAAAAACAGCAGGGTAAGGGAAATGGAAGCGGGTTGCAGTACAAACTATGATGTTAGGCCAAGGAAGATTTGCCAGGTACATAGGAGGTGAGGGAGTGAGCTAGGCAGCTATGGGGAAGGAACATTCCAGGTAGGGGAAACCATGGAGCAATACCTTCAGATGAAAAGAGTGTGTTCACGGGGTTGGTGTGTTCACAGGACATCAGGGAGTCCCAGTTGGCTGCAGTGCTAGGAGCAGAGGGCAGAGTCATTGGAGATGAAGTTGGGAAGTAACTTGTCTTTTGTTTGAGTGAGATGGGGAGTCACTGAGTGTTCTGAGCAGAGGACTGATGAGCTGTTTCTGACCTGAGTTTTAAATGGCTCACTCTGGCTGCTGTGAGGCGAGTAGATGGAGTGGGCAAGGATACAAGTGGAGAGACCTGTTATGGAGGCTACTGCAGTCATTCAGGTGAGGGGTGATGGTGGCCTGGACTAAGCTGGTAGTTGTGGAAGTAGAGAGAGGTTGGATTCTTGATTAATTCTGAAGGTAGAGCTAATGTCCCATGGATTGGATGTTGACTCAAGTCACCTAGTAGGATGACAGGACTTGGACTAGTAAGAAGAGCTATTACCAGATGGTAGTCTTCAGTGAGTCAGGGGCTTTATTTTGGTCGTTTTAGAAAGATAAAACAACCTGCGTGGCAAGTGGATTGGTACAAGGGAAGTCCTGGAGGCAAGGAGACCATGTGCAGTGATCCAGGTGAGCAGTGATGGGAGTTTAATTATAGCAGCTGCTAGGGACTGGTAGGGAGGAGGTGGTTATAAACAGCATCCCGGAGGCTGAGTCCAGGGGACTTCTTTCTTATTGGATGTAGACGGTTAAGAAAGGAAAAGGATTTGAACATTATTCTGAAGCTCTAAACTTTGATGACTGGAGGAGGAGGATGTAATTAAAGGATACAGAGAACAAAGAAGCAGCAGCACATGTTGAAGGGTCATATCAAAATTGGATTAGGAAGTGGGGAGTTCACTTTTGTGGGTTTTAAGAACAATGACACCTTTGGGGCAAGCTCAATTTTGGAGTGGAGTGATGTGACTGACAATGTAAAGGCATTTTTATTATGGTAGAACAGAAGTCCTGGAAAATGGGATGGGGTGGTGAGCAGGAGGTGGAAACCAGGAGGAATGGAGATGTGTCAGGTAGACAGGTGAGGTGGAAAGAGAGGACAGCGGGCCGGTACAGAGCTGAGCAATCTCGCTCTGTCTCCAGATAGAACTTTGGTGTAGCAGCGTGACCTGACTTTAAATTCCCTGTGCAGTTGTACACCTACCCTAATGGTGGAACCATTAGGTAAGGCTTGTGATTGAATGAGGGAAGTTGGAGGCCTCTTGTCTGCTCAGGATGCTGCTTCAAGAGTTCCAGCATACAGGCTGGAAGGGCTTTCATTTGAGGAGTATGTTGGGATGAGGGGTTATAGTCGTACCAGGGAATTAAAAAAAAAACAAACATTAACTTTCAAAAGATAATCATAGTGGGAAAATGTATGATTTATAAAATGATAGAGTCTTTCTCCCCAATTCTGCCAGCAAGAGATACTTGCTGTTAAAAATTTTTTAATGTAATACTGTGACAGAGTGGAGAATAGTAAACACTGCTGTACTCACCATCCGGCTGCCTAAATAAGTGTGACAAATCTCTGTGCTGTTGAGTCTCTGTTGCTACCATCCCTAGTCACATCCCCCCTTCCCCTCAGATGTAACCACACATGTATATATCCCTAAACAATATATAATATTGTTTATATATAATTATACTTAATATAAACACTGTAATGCTGTATTTTTCTGCAACTTTTTTTCCCCACACAAAATATATTTCTGAGATTTATCCATGTTGATACGTGTAGCTCTTGATCATTCATTTTCACTGCTGTGTAGCAGGTCCATTTTATGAAAATATTTTTTTCTACAAAATTATTTTAATGACTACATAATATTCCATTGTATAAACGTCCTATAGTTTATTTAATCTATTCCTCTTCTTAGCCATTAGGTTGTCTAGGTTTTTCCTAAAAGAAGGAACATTCTTTCAGCTACATTTTTACGCATAGCCATTATTATTTCCCTAGACATAACAGAAGTAGAATTACGTTGACAGTTATATGTACTTGTAAGGTAAAAGAAGTATTTTTTTGCTGCACTTATTTTGAAAGAAAGGCTATGAATCCATTTCTTTCTTTATTTCAGTCTCTCTTTCAGTTGCCTGAATTTCGAAGACTTGTTCTCAGCTATAGTCTGCCACAGAGTGTGCTTGAAAATTGTCCAAGTCACACAGTAAGTTGCTGTTGTGGAATCTTCACCGTTGTTTAGTCCCTTTCATCCCAAAGAGTTTTTAAATGTTGGGCTAAAGCTGATAACTACGATGCTCTTTTGCTTGTGCTAATATTGTTTTCATTTCCAAATGGCTCTTTTTCCTTCTTTTTGATAAGAAATAAGGGTTTTCAAAATGTAAAGTTAAGTAGGAGTAAAATTAGAAAAACAGTTCCAAGAAAGTGATGAGTCACCCTGATGGCCTCAGCATGTCTGCATCTGGGTGAGAGATTCAGAAAGCCCTGTTCATCCTTCACTGCTCTTTTAGCCATTCAGGCCAAGCGATGCGGAATAGGTGGCCTGATGCTGGAGACCTGGGCCTTCTTAGAAGAGGCTTTAGTCTGTGCTCGTCAAGGATAGCGCCTCCTGCCAGTGATCTAAACCTGCCCAGGATTTCACCTTGGTGATGGACTTTCCTAACAGGAGGGAGGACAGCGGCTTCAGAAAACAAACATTTTTGCCCTTCTGACAATGTTATCTCTCTGGCTTCTACATAGATATTCTTTCAGTAGTATAAGTAATTCCCTTTACCAGGGGTTGGCAAACTTTTGAGATGGAAGAGCCAATCCTGTCCCTCATAAAAATTATTCGGGAGCCATAAAACAAATGAAATCACCATTATGTGAATAATATCCTTTAAAAATTTTATAAATGAAACTATGGTAGTTTTATTTTCATTTTCAGTTTTACTTCAGAGCCACATGGACGTATCCAAAGAGCTGCATGTGGCTCACGAACCACAGTTTGCTGACCCCTGCCCTATGCCAACCTTATCAGAGTACCTGTAACATAGTTTGAGACCTGACCCTGGTCTAGATCTAGTTAAATATAAATTAGGGAGTGATCATTGACAGCTTTTCTCTTTATAAGTTCTAATTTTACAAGTAAGAGGTTAAGAGTACACATTGCTGTCTTTTCTGCAGGAAAAGAGAAATATCATGTTCATGCAAGAGCTTCAGTATTTGTTTGCTCTGATGATGGGATCAAATCGCAAATTTGTCGACCCTTCAGCAGCTCTGGATCTCTTAAAGGGAGCGTTCCGATCACCTGAGGAACAGCAGGTATAAGAAAGCTGTTCTTCATATGTTTTCCCTCAAACTCTGCGGAGTTTGAAATTATGCCTTGTTAGTATTACTGTAGTGTTGCTTTATTTTAACTGTGTAATAAACTGACCATGACTAAGCAGGACTGCGAATGCCTGCTTTTGCCCTTTATAAAGCCGAAGGACAGGAGAGAGAGAGAGAGAGAGAGAGAGAGAGAGAGAGAGAGAAAGTGAGTTCTGTGGGAGAGAGAGAGAGAGAGAGAGAGAAAGTGAGTTCTGTGGAGAGAGAGAGAGAAAGTGAGTTCTGTGGGGGAGGCTGGCAGTTCCAGAGGGAAGAAGAATAGTATCAGAAAAAACAGAATCATACAGAGGCTGCTGAAGTCGGAGGACGCTGGAAAGTATCTCAGTGAATTCTAGCAAAGGGTCACTGAGAAAAGTAAAGTCCTTTGTACCTTTATGTTGGGATGGCCCAGATAGAAATCTTATTTTTAAAGCTATCTATACCCGAGTTCAGCTTTTCTGAGAAATCTTTCTCTTCTAGATGTTAGTGCTTTCTTTTCCCTTCCTCCTATTAAAAAACAAAGTTGTCACTATTAGTGGCATAACAATTTTTTATCTAAAGGTCATACAATTCTACAAAACTCACAAAACGTTTCATAAAAGCTTCCTTTCTCCATTCATAAATTCTAGAGGACTACCGTCTGTTCTTTGGACCTTTTTTTTAAGGCCTAACTGGAAGATTTTGTTTGTTTGTTACAAGCAGATGTGGCTGGAAGTCATAGAGTTCCAGTTTCCTCCTAGAGACAACTTAGCGGTTGCCTGATGTGCCTTCTGTTTCATCTGTAGTTGATGGGTTCCAGCATTTCTAGTATCTCCATGATATTAGGCCCTAAAAAAGAAATCCTTTCATAGTAATAGAATCTTAGTCATTGGTGGGATAAAAGCAAATGTTCATTTCCCTAACTGGGTCTAACTCTTGTGCAATTTGTACCTCTCTTATAGCAAGATGTGAGTGAATTCACACACAAGCTCCTGGATTGGCTAGAGGACGCGTTCCAGCTAGCTGTTAATGTTAAGTGAGTGTCGAGGATTTGTTTGTACATCCTTCTTACTCACAGTGGTCCAGTGAGAATTATAACATGGGAGAAAATTATTCGTCTCAAGTAGAAATTGCTGTGTTAGCAAATCTCATGGGGTAACCCCTCAGATATTTGTTGTTGTGTATCCACATTGCCTATGGCTTTTCCCTCTGAGGATATAGATAATCATGTTAACCTACAATTTTTTACTAAAAGGGCCATAACTGTTAACTTTTTTTATTTTCTTTTTTAATTTTATTGGGGAACAGCCATGGTCATTGGTTACACATTGCTTTCATGCTACAATGGCATAGTTGACTCTTTTAGGGAGGGCGCAGCTCACAGTGGCCCATGTAGGGATCAGACCAGCAACCTTGGTGCCATCAGCACTGTGCTCTAACTGACTGAGCTAACTGGTCACCCCCATAACTGTTAACTTTGTTAAGTCATAGCCTTTGCTGTAAAATGTATTAAAAGGTTAAATCAATCCTAGATGTGAACATGATGGTATAACATGGATACATTAAATTTAATCTAAGATGATTTATGAGTGTCAGAGAATAGCTTTTATTCCTGTCAGTCACTGATAGAAGTGAAATTCAGGTCAAATAATACAGGTATCCTTTATCTAATACAGGTGCTGAGAAATTTGTTTCGAAGTTGTTTTAACTCTAGGTAGAAGAAACAGATAAAACAGTTTTGCAAATAGCAACTTATATAGTTAACAATTTAAGATGGGCTTGAAGAAATAAACTACAGTTGAGCTTGAACAACACAGGTTTGAACTGCATGAGTCCACATATACATGGATGTTTTCAGTAAATATATTGGAAAAATTTTTGGAGATTTTGTGACAATTTGAAAAAACTTGCAGACAAACCATGTAGCTTAGATATATCAAATAAATTAAGAAAAAGTTAGGTATGTCATGAATGTAAATTATACGTACATATTTTCTTATTTTCTTAGTGTTTCCTTTCACTTACTTTATTGTAAAAATACAGTATATAATACATATAACATACAAAATATGTGTTAACTGACTTCATGTTATTGGTAAGGATTCCCATCAGCCGTAGGCTATTAGTAGTTAAGCTTTTAGGGAATTGAAAGTTGCAGTAGATTTTCAACTAGAGGGGATCGGCGCTCCTAATCCCCACATTGTTCAAGGGTTGACTGTATTTTCATTCCATTACCATTGTACCACTGGGAAGGCTTTTCCCTGTTTATTTGCAGAACTGCACAAGAGGATTCATTGTTACCTCTTATACTACTTTTATACCTTTCCGACAGCTATCATTGGATATAAATGTATATTGTATATTCAGTGTATGAAAATAGCATGTGTGACTGCCCTGTTACACTTTGAGCTCCTTAAGGCCAGGGATCATACCTCATTGTGTCTTCAGAATTTAGCACTGTGCTGGGCATATACTTGTTCAATGAATGTTTGAACTGAAATAATCTGTTCCTTATTTTAGACCATACTTTCCTCTTTGGAGTTTGATGAAAATGTACCATTTTTGCTTTTGAATGATGGTTGGGTTTAGTGTAGTGCTTATCTGACCCAAATGATAACAGAGTTGTCTTCTTTTTTTAAAAGCAGCAACCCCAGGAAGAAATCTGAAAATCCAATGGTGCAGCTATTCTATGGTACTTTCCTCACTGAAGGGGTTCGTGAAGGTAAACTTTCTACTCTAAATGTTAATGCTAGTCCTGTGAGCAAACCTGTATTACTGTGTCCATTTGGGGAGGCAGTATAATGAATATAATGAAAAGCCTTGAGAGTAAGACAAATGCAGGTCTGAATATTGGCTCTGCCTCTTAGTGTCTGTGTAATTGTGGGCAAACTATGTGAGCTCCTGGATTATCAGTCTCTTCATCTATAAAATGAGCCCAGTCTTTATCTAAGAGTTGTTATATTGTATAACGTTTGCACTGGCCAAATCTAGTATTAATGTCAGACACGCAGTGATGTTACTCAGTTTTCTCTGAGTTGTTTTTTCCAATGTAATATCTAATCTCAAAAGGTTTTATTGAGTTAGACTGCCAAAACTGTCTACAAAAGAGGCATAAGCTGCATGTTGGACACATATGAGATGTGGTCGAAAAATACGGTGAATGTTTACATTAAAAAATTTATTACAGTAAAAGACACATTGCCATTAATCCCCCTCAAAATACTCCCCTCACTTCGAACACACTTATCCCATCATTCTTGACACTTTCTGAAGCAGTTCTGGAAGTTCTCTTTTGTGAGTGTCTTTACTTCATCCTCCATCATGACAACACTCCATGTCACACATCGCTTTTGGTATATGGCAGATTGTCAAATAAAAACATTACAGTGTGTCCTCATCCACCTTATTCACTGGATCTGGCAGCGTGTGACATCTGGCTCTTCTCCAAAGTCAAAATGACCGTGAAAGGTAAACGTTTTGAATCGATTCAGGACATCGAGGCAGCCATGACAGCCAAACTTAAGACACTCATGAAATAGGACTTCCAGAACTGCTTCAGAAAGTGGCAAGAATGGTGGGAGACGTGTGTTCAAAGTGAGGGGAGTATTTTGAGGGAGATTAATGGCAATGTGTCTTTTACTGTAATAATTTTTTTTTTTAATTTAAACATTCACCATAGTTTTGGATCACACTTCATAAGCTTTTTTTTTGTTCAACTGTGGAGAATTATAAACACATACAAATAGACCTGTATAAAACCCCATGAACTCAGCATCCATTAGCCCATGGCCAGTCATTTTCCATCTAACCCCTATCTACTTACTCCTCTGACATTCTTAATATCAAATATCTAGTCCGTATTCAAATTGTTAATTTGTTTTATAATTATGTACATGGAGGGAAAGTGTGAGTGTTTATTTTTAGTTTGTTTTAATTAGGATCCAAATGTGGTTCATTTATGATTGGTTGATATGTCTTTTAAGTCTCTTTTCAAAACCTGTTCTCTTCCCCCTGCCATTCTTTTTCTTGAAGTGTGTGTGTGTATGTGTATTTTTTTTTTTAAGAAACTGAGTTATTGGTTCTCTCGTATTAGTGTTCCCCACACTCTGAAATTTTGCTGTTTGCATAGCCATGATATAGTTTAACATGTTCCTCTCTACTCCTTTTTTTGTAAATTGATATTTGGAGCTAGAGTTTTACTGGATTCAGGTAAGGCTTCTTTTGGCAAGACAAATTCACATGTGGTGGGACAGTCTTGATTAGGAGGCATTTGATATCTCCATGATGTCTTCCTTTTTGCAATGTTAGCAGTTGTTAATGATCAATGCCTAGATCCACCTGCTCATTAAAAGTTGCCAAACAGGCTTAAGTGCACTTCTAACCAGTTCTCAGGATGTTGCTGAATTAAGATACTGTCTCTGTGGTACCAGAAAAAAAGGCTTTAGCTAGCGTGAGTGATGTCTTTTAAAAAGCAATCTGTTTCTTTGTCTAGGAAAGCCCTTTTGTAACAATGAGACCTTCGGCCAGTATCCCCTTCAGGTAAATGGTTATCGCAACTTAGACGAATGTTTGGAAGGGGCCATGGTGGAGGGTGACGTGGAGCTGCTTCCTTCCGCTCATTCAGTGGAGTATGGACAAGAGGTGAGTTGGGTATTTTTTTTTTTTTTTTGGTATGCCCGTGACAAAGCCAGTTAAGTAGGACTGAGGTTTTTTGGCAAGTGGTTTTCCCATCAAATATTAAACAACTTTACACTTAACAGAACTTGAATTTGTCTGAAGTTTCTCATGAGTTGATATAAGTTGGTGAGTCTTAGTATTTGATAAATTCTGTACTAAAAGTATGCATTTGAGTTAAATCATATAAAGGTTGTATGCTGCTTCTGATGTTTTAAGTATGATCAAGTTTCTCTCTTTCTGTTGAAGCCTACCTGTACCTGAGTAGGGAGAACCCACTGCCTCCATATTTTCGGAGGGTAAAAGTACAGTGATTAACTCCTATGGTATGCCATTTAGAATATTTTCCCTATTATAGCATTTACTGTTTTCAGTGATAAACTTTGCCTTTGATTTAAGTTTTTGTTTACTTTTATATTCATTTATTTTATTTTTGTGGGTTGGAAAGAAAGGGGGAAGTTAAAGGGAGAGCAAGGGTAATTAATATCTCAAAATTCCATCTGGGTTAAGAATTAGTGAGTTGCATTAAGTATTAGTGTGTTGTCAACACCACACAGCTTGGATTATTCTCCTTTCATCATACATTTTGAGACAAAATTGTGGCTTCTCTGAGTCCAGCTCAGTAATTAAGAAAAAAAAGCTTGCTTGAATTAAAATAGGGGGCCTAACATGAGCCTTGTCAAAGTGCATTAGTGGTAGAGCAGCATTGGAACTGAGAGAGTTACTGCCTCCCTAGCTTTTCAAGGAAAGTGCTAATTCCTGATTGGGAGGCATGACATCTGCACCATCTGCGTGGAGCTGATACATGCTCTTAAAAAGAGAAGGAGTGTTCATTAGCTTCTTAGTCCTCTGGAGACTTTTATTCAAGGATGGGAACTCTTTATAAAAAAATTGTAAACAGAAAATCATTATGCTTGTTTAGATTTAGCCCTGAGTTAGTCAGACGGGATATCTGGATTCACCTTGTGTCGACAAGGGTATGTGAAGGGAGCATAGCTGTTTATACCTTTGGTAAAGGGAACATTTTAAAGCTATTTGTACAGACTTCTGGTATACAGGTGAATTGAACAGAAATGCCTTTCCTGGTTTAGCTTTTTCTCATCAATGATCCATGACAGTTGAGATCTTTTGTATAAGTCAGGGCTGTCTATTCTTGAAACTCAAGGTAACATTGTAGGTTCATTTGTCTGGGTCCCTTAAGAGACATCTGTAAATTCTTGGAATTTACAGATTTTCTGAGAAACTTGAGAAGTCATAATCATGAGGCTATTTCAAGTTTCCTTTTTAGATATAAAGGGGATTCAGATTATGTTAGTAGACTGTAAATAAATAGTATATAATATATACACACATTTTTGTCTTTTTAGCTGATTCATGGAGACAGTTGTCTCCTTAGTTATATGCTGCTTAGATAATAATTTCTAACTCATTGGTTAGGCTAGCCATTTTCTTTAGGTTTCGAATGTCTTTTCAGTACTGATGACTTAATGAATGAGTTGTGTAGGTGCTTGGTGCAGTTCACATATTTAAGGGTGGTTATTTCTGAGGATGACATTTGGGTAGAATACTGTTGACTGGCTTATTAATTTGGAGTATTGAGCAATGTTTAACCATATTCTTTAAGAGGGCATGATTCTAAGTGGTCATTTCCTTTAGGATTTGAGATTAAACAAAAGCTCTTAGCATAAGTTTGATTTGAATATAAATTCTATACCAAAAGAACAAATATGAAGAGGAATGTTTTGTATCTGGCTGTTGCCATTTCCTAAAAATAACTTATTTCTCCCATGTTTCTATTCCTGACATAGTGTTGGTTTACAAAGCTACCTCCAGTGTTGACCTTTGAACTCTCAAGATTTGAGTTCAATCAGTCCCTTGGTCAGCCAGAGAAAATTCACAATAAGCTGGAATTTCCTCAGATCATTTATATGGACAGGTAAGTTCTGTGATTGATTGTCTTCTTGACTCATATCAGTGGAAGTGAGTCCATACTAAGTATATTGTGCACAGGAATTACCTGGAGGGCTTGATAGTATACACATTTGGATTCAGTGGATCTAGGTTGGGGCCAAAGAGTTTGCATTTCTAAGAAGCTAATGATGCTTCTGATCTCTGAACTATAATTTGAGAAGTTAGGCTTTAGGTGAAAGCCCTGCTAATTTGGGGGTGAAGATAGTATGTGGAGTAACCATAGTGTATTTCTTTCTAGTCTGTTTTAGTGATGTATAGCTTACATCCAAAAAAAGTTACCATTCTTAAGTGTATAGCCAGTGAGTTTTGACATGTGTATATAGCCCATTAACTATCATCACAGTCAAGATATAAAATATTTCCATCACCCAAGGGTTCCCTTGTGCCCCTGTGTGGTCCATCCCTTTCCCCCACTCCCAGGCCTTGGTTACTTACTTGTTTTCTGGCCCTATAGTTATGCATTTCTAGAATGTCATAATTAGGGACATTAATATTCAATATGTACCCTGTTGTGGTTGTCTTCTTTGTTTTGATTATGTTTTTGGGATGCATCCATGTTGTTGCATGTATCAGTGATTTGTTCATTAATATATTGAGTAGTATTCCATTGTATGGATGTACCACAATATTTTTTTCCACTTGCCAGTTGATGGACATTTCAGGTTGTTACGAATAAAGTTGCTATGAATATTCACATACAATTCTTGGTGTGGTTTTTAGTGCTTCTGTGTATAATACCCAGGAGTGAGATTGCTGGGTTGTATGAAAAGTGTATGTTTAACTTTATAAGAAATTTCCAAACTGTTTTCTGAAGTGGCTGTACAATTTTGTATTCCTACCAGCATTGTATGAGAGCTCCATTTGCTCCAAATCCTCGCCAATATGTGGAATTATCAGTCTTTCTAGTTTTAACCATTATAGTGGGTTTGTAGGAATACCTTTTTTTTCTTTTGATTTATATTTCTCTGATAACTAACAATGTTGAGCATCTTTTCATGTACTTAATTAATGGTCATTTATATATTTTCTTTGGTGAAGTGTCTGTTCAAACCTTTTGTCTACTTTTTAACTGGGTTGGTTGTATTCATACTGAGTTTTAAGAGTCCTTTATATATTTTAGATACAAGCCCAAATATTTCCTGCCTGTGCTGTCTCTTCTATTTTTTTTCAGTGTTTTCATTTATTTATTTATTCACCCCACCTCACCCTCCACCCCCCCACCTCAAAGCCATTGTTCTCAGTCTAGTTGTAGAGGATGCAGCTCACTGGCCCATGTTGGTATTATGATCATTGTGCTGTACCCAGCTGAGGCAGATCGGCTGCCCACCATTGGATGTTCGCTCACGGTGGCTCATGGCAGCTCTCGCCGGCTGCCAGCCACTCACGCTGGCAGCCAGCCACTCATGGCAGCCCAGCTCCAGGTCAAGCCATTGTTCATAATCTTAGCTGTAGAGGGCACAGCTTACTGGCGCAGCTCACTGGCCCATGTGGGAATCAAACCAGGCAACCCTGTTGTTCAGAGCTCGCACTCTAACCAACTGAGCTATCTGGCCGCCCCTCTTTCAGTGTTTTTAGGAGAGCAGGAGTTTTAGTTTTCAGGAAGTGTAATGTATCAGTTTTTCTTTCATAGTTTGTGATTTTTGTGTTCTAATTTAGAAATTTTTGCCAACCCAAGGCCACAAAGATTTTCTTCTATTTTTTTCTTCCCCCCAAAATTGTAATTTTAACTCCTACATTCATAATTCATGCCTATGACCCATTTAGAGTTTATATATAATATAAATATATAATATAATACATATAATATAATATAATATATATTATATAATATAATATATATTAAATATATATATATATAATATAATACGAGAAAAAGGGATTTGTTTTTTTATAGGAGGGGGAAAGAAGCCATGTGGATGTCCAATTCTAGAACCATTTGTTGAAAAGACTCTCCTTCCCCCATTGAATTATCTTGGTACTTTTGTCAAAAATTAATTAAACTTATATTTGTGGGTCTATTTCTGGAGTCTGTGTTCTGTCTATTGTTTAATCTTATGCCAGTGCCACATTGTTGGATTACTGTGGTTTTATTGTAAATCTTGACATCAGATAGTATAACTCCTCCAACTTTTGTTTTTTCAAAATTGTTTTGGCTGTTCTTGTCCTTTGTATTTTCATATAAATGTTAGAATCAGCTTGTTAGTTTCTATCTAATAGCCATTGGGATTTTGACTGGGATTGTATTGGATCTATAGATTAATTGGGGGAAATTGACATCCTAATAATTTTTACTCCTTTAATCCATTTATTTAAGTCTTTGAATTTCTCTCAACAATTTTGTAATTTTTAGTGTATAGGGCTTGCACATATCTGTTTATCCCTAAATTCATGTTTAATGTTATTGTAATTTTTTAAATTCTACTTTCCATTTGTTCTTTATGAGTGTACAGACATGCAAAAGATTTTTTCCTCTTTTTTAACTGGCTTTGTATCTTTTGACCTTACTAAATTCACTTAGTTCTGATGTATTTTTGTGGATGCCTTGAGATTTTCTATGTAGATGATTGACTATCATTCCATCTGCAACTAACGGCAGTTCTACTTCCTTTACTATCTGTATGCCTTGTGTTTCTTTTCTTTTTTTATGTCATTGTACTGGCTGTGCCTCCCTGGAGAAAGCTTTTAGTCTTCACCATTAAGTATGATGTTAGCCCTTTGTCTGATTGAGAAAGTTTCCTTGTATCCCTAGTTTGCTGAGACTTTGTGTCATTAATGTTTTTAAATATAAATTGTGTTTGTGGGCTTATTTGCTTAGGTACATGTACAGGAGCAAAGAGCTTATTCGAAGTAAGAGAGAGTGTATTCGAAAGTTGAAGGCAGAAGTAAAAGTCCTGCAGCAAAAACTGGAAAGGTGAGTTGTGCTTAGAAATATAAAAGAGTAGAACATTAAAATCAGATAATTTGCTTATATTTAAAATTCAGGGTTAAGTATGAAGTAGTGTGTTTTATAAAATAGCTAAGAATTTTTTCTAAGTGTGAAGGAGCCTTCGAGATGAGCTAATTAATGGTATCCATGGGCAAAGAGTAGTCCCAGGGACTTAGATGACCCTGAGTAACACAGTTAATTATTGGCAGTGTATTGCAGAGAACCCAAATACTGATATTATAGCCCTTTTTCTACTCCCCGTGCCCTCTTTTTCACAAACATGAGAAAGGTAACTGTCACAGTACTCCAAACCCTTTGTCTTGAGAAAACAGTTTCTAGATTGTCTGGGAAAGGTGTAAAGTAAAGTAAAAAGTGTAAAGTGTAAATTAAAAATTAAAAATGTAAAAAGTAAGAAGTAAAAGAATAAAACCACAATGCGGCTCCATCTAGAGCACTGATAACTGATTAAAAGGGCTAATATTTCTGACACATACAAAGTCTTTTGTCTTATGGAGAATCATTCCCTTTTGTTCATTTGTTTTGCACTATTTCTGTGGAATCACCCTATGACTCCCTAAGGAGGAGTCAGTGTCATTTCATTCTAGTCAAGATAGAGCCCATTGGTTTAGCATTTAAGAAGGAATCCTATACAATATCAGTGGATTTTTCCCCCCTTTATCTGCTTAACAGTTTTGCTGCTGCCACCACCCCTCATCTACCCACCTCGTTACTAGGTCATTAATTTCCCTGAGAGGCGACACTTTCCATGCAGCCCATGACAGGCCTTGCACCTGTAGTCCCCCTCCCCCAGCTTCCTCTCTCACAGTAGAAAGAACTTGTGCAAGATGTAGTGGGACGGGCCACCTATTTGCCTTAATACAGGCTTAAACTGGGGGTTGAGTCCTCGTGTTCTGTCCTGGGAGGGATTTATAGACTCCACCTGTAGCAGTGTTTTACGTTTAAGGTTTTAGTGGTACTTCGTAAGATTGGAAAGTTTTAATTGTTTTTATAGAATCAAATATACCTGATGTATTATAGCTCAGAAATTCTCCATTTA
Source organism: Hipposideros armiger (assembly GCF_001890085.2). Taxonomy (NCBI): domain Eukaryota; kingdom Metazoa; phylum Chordata; class Mammalia; order Chiroptera; family Hipposideridae; genus Hipposideros; species Hipposideros armiger. Next base: position 170,732 of record NW_017731787.1, read on the forward strand.
CCAGTAACCAATGAGGCATTCTGGGTTATTTAGATTTAAAGATAGTGTATTGGAGCATTTTCTATAGTATGATATTACTCTTTTTTCAATAAAATGACTTTTTAAATTTCAGATAATTCTCCTTGGGTAATTTTTTTTTAAATTGCTTGTCTGTGTGTGACATACTCCTGGGAAAATATACAAGAAATTGTTAATGGATACCATTAGGTAGTAGAACTGAGATGGGGGTTGGCTGACTTTTATGTTTCTTTTGCACATTTTGTATTTGATTTTTCCTACCAGGTACTTGCATTACTTTTATCATTTAAAAAAGAATTAAAAATGTTCACCATTTCTTCTCTCAGATACCTTGATATAATATTAAAAACAAGATTTCTTATGTACAGTATAGACATCTTTTTTAAAACTACTTTTGCTCTGATTCTACTAAATTAATATAAGTAATGCATTGTATGAAGTAGTTGGTCTAAAATTCAGTAGAGGAAGTGGAAAACGATTGTCATAAAATTGAAGATAGGTTTCTTTTTTTTTTTTTTAAAGTTTTTTTTGGGGAATTGGGGGAGGGGAACAGACAAGTTGCTGTCCTTTTGTTCTTCAATCTAGTTGTGGAGGACGTCACTTCACTGGCTCATGTTGGTATTATCATTGCGCTCTTCCCGGGTGAGGCAGATCGGTTCCCGGCCTCTGGACGGCCACTCACAGCGGCTCTTGGCAGCTCACACCGACTGCTGGCCACACACGGTAGATTATGGCAGCCCATTGCAGCAGGGGCTGCAGCCTACACCGTCGACGGCGACTCATGGCAGCCCAGCTCCAAGTTGAGCTCCTGCTCACCATCTTAGCTGTAGAGGGCAGTGTCACTGGCCCTCATGTGGGATCCGAACTGGGGCCCTGCTGCTCAGAGCTGGCATCCCAAGCCAGCTCTTAACCAATGCGCCACTCGGCCGGCCCGAAGATAACTTTCTTAGAGAAGTTTTTTCGTGAAATTTTGAATGAGTATCATATTAAAATACAGCAAACTTGGAAAGAGTTACAGATGTAAAATGTTGGCTTAAAATCCTATGACGGATTATCAGTGCCACATTGCTAGTAAGAAAATGTTTTCTTTGGTCCAGGCCAGTCGTGTATTGATTAATTCTTTCAACAAACATTGAGGGCTTAAGAAGAAGATATTAACCATGTATATGGGATAGACAAAAGGTTTAGTTTGTGTACTGTAGGAGTTCAATGAGGGGAGATGTTCTTTCCAGTGTTGGGGGGAATGGCATATTGAGAAAGATTTCATGGAGGAAGTAAATCTTGAAAGATTAAAATAGAGTGTAAATAAGATAATAGTATTTGGAATTAAGGCAAGGAAATACAATCTAAAGAATAGAACCGTTCTTTAGGGTTCCACTAACGTTGCATATTCAATATCCTTTTCAATGAAAGCTGTAACTCTCTGTGACAGCCAAATCCACAGGAGAAATCATTCTCTTTCTCCTTTAAATTAGTGAAGATGAGTGTCTTTGTTACATACCCTCTAACATGTAGTTGACTTTGAGTTGCGCCCTATTTATTTTCCACTAGTATTTTCATTTCAAAATGTCCTTTTTAATATAGAAACGGACAATTATTATTCTTCCTACTTCTATACCTGTTTCTTTCTTTCACTTTATTCAGAGAAGAAAAATGTGAAGTGACTATCCTTCGTAAATGGAATCCCAGAATTATAATTTACCTGTACCAACCAGTCAACTTAATTACTGTACTATTTAAACTGTTTACTATAGTGAACTATAGAATTCATTAAAGTGAATCTTTTTACTGAGTCTAACGTGCTAGTAATGGCAGAATATTGAGTATTATTAAAATAATTTGTTAGTTACTTTTGGTTACATATTTAAGATATTTATTATTTACTAATCCCAAAGAAATCTTTAATAATTTATGCTCGCCTATGCTATTGAATGAGTGTATGAATAATAGGGTACTTAGGACTCTGCAAAAGAAAAATTTGCCAGTTTCCTTAAACTCAGACTTTTATCAACATCTACTTCCCATTTTCAGCTTTCTTTCATTTTTCCTAATTGCAAAGTTGTTGATCTAAAAGGTGGCAAGGGAAAAACATTTGTGTACTAGTTCACCAGCATTATTTTCAGATTTGAGTACTGGTAATAGTTCTGTTTTTCTTTAAGAAGAAGAAATTACTTTATGATCAGAGCCTAAATGTGATGTGATAGCAAGAGGAGGCATAACTGACATGACCTTGATTAGGAGCACATTTAAAATGTTTTCTGCCAGGTATTAAAATTTAGATTGTTAGAAATTTTTACTTTTGTAGTTAGAGAATTTGGCCCTATAGATTGTTTGAGTAACGTATTAGATATTATATAACATTTAGGAATAAGCCTTTCCATTGACGCTTCACACAATAACAGATCTTCTGTCAGCAAGCCCCCAAATCCAAGACCGGCGTGGACAGTTCGGTCCCGTTGTCTTTCCTCGTAGGTATGTGAAGTATGGCTCGGGCCCAGCTCGCTTCCCGCTCCCGGACATGCTGAAGTATGTGCTTGAATTTGCTAGTACGAAACCTGCCTCAGAAAGCTCTCCGTCTCCGAGTGACACGAGGGTGACATTACCACTTTCTTCAGTGCGCTGCCCGGTTTCTGACCTGACGTCCAAGGAAAGGTAATAAAAACAAAACAAAATATTCGAATGTGGATGTATTTTTTTGGTTTAATTTGAAATATGGGCCATCTTTCTACCTGTTTAACACTCACCCCATATGAGCTCAAGGGCTGTGAACTCTGTCTTAAAGGGAAGGGTTTTGCTAGCTGTCACTTGGGAGAGTGCTCCCAGTTCCCACATGTGCACTCGTCTTGCGCACAGGGTGGTTGGGATTATTTCAGGGGCTTCTTGCACTGTCTGGAATAGTGTTGATGCTCTACCAGGGCTGCCCTGTTTTGAGCTAGCTATAAGATAGCTGCCACTAAAGGCCTTCCTCAGAGGAAACCTCAGCCCTGCTCTCCCAAACATCTTCTTCTCCTGTCTTCTGAAAAGTATGCATATGACTAAATAAACATCAAGGGAAGAGAGACTTATTCATAAATAGAAATTTTAAGCATGAGAAGAACTGGCTAGAAATGGAAGCCTAGCCTCGAGGGGCTTATCCAGTGAAGAAACAGGGAGCCCTCTAGTTCTGTTCCAGCTCAGCCCCCTGCACCAGCCATGTGGCCTGGAGGAACCGCCAGAGCTAGCTCGGATCAAATTTGATGGGTGTGTCCTGACTGATAAAAACACTAGAATCCGTAAAAAAGGGTTAGCATTTTATTTTTAAAAAACCCAACTATTTACCCAAGTCTCTCCCACACATACATATTAATATTGATTCATCCATGTGTATGCATAGAAGTGCATATCTGGATAGAACATACCAAATGTTAAGGATGATTATCTCTAGAGGGTGGCATAAGCAAGTCAAGGGATGGGGGATTCTTTTACTTTTTATACTCTTCCTCTGTTTGGATGTTTTATAGAATGTTTTCATGTTCTTTGTGAAATATAAGTGGTTTTAGTTTTTAAAAAGTAGTTGGGCAGTCTATTTAATCACATAAGCTAATACTGCATACTGCCTGATGTTACTGGATTTTAAAGTTACTGTGTGTGTGTGTGTGTGTGTGTGTGTGTGTGTGTGTGTGTGTGTGTGTTCTCTTCTGAGATTGAGATACCTGCTCTCTTGCTTATGTTGGGCTTATTTTTCCATATGAATGGGTCCTTTGGGAAGAGGTTTTCTCCATTATTTTGTATGTATGACAGAGCAGGTGGGAGTCGTAGGGAGTTAGGGTTTCTTCTAAGTCAAAGCCAAAGGAAGTTTATGTTCTTCAGTTTTGGTGTGAAACAGAAACCTAAGTATAATTAGAAGCTTATATTCCTGCCAGTTTGTCAATGTGCAGTTTGTTTGACAATAGTTAATTAGTAGATAAATTAACATTTACTTTACGTGCTTTATTCTCAGTTAGGTTAGGGCAGTAGCGTAAAGAAGTTAACATTTATATTTTAGAGCTGAGTATTAGATTACGTACCTGAGGCTGCTAACTTTCTCTGGGTGTTGAGCTATAAGGAGTGATCGAGCTGGGATTGTCCTGCCCCCTGTCCCTTTTCCAGGATGCCACCTAGTTTGTATTCCTGTGAGTTGGATGTTCAGATGATACTTCATTTTTCTTGCTCTGTATATTTTCTTCCTGGATTCATCTATCCATCCTGCTTTAGTCAGTTACATCCTGAAAACTATAGTTGATTCCTCGATTCTTCCAGTCCCAGTCTTCTGTTCTTTATGTTCCCTCTCCTCCCTTCTTAATGAGAAGGCATTATAACAAGTCATCAGAGATCATGAGCCATAGACTCAGGTAGCTCAGGGTTTAATCCCTCTCCATCATTTACTAGCTGGATGAAGTTTGGCAAGTTGCTTAGTTTTTCTAAGCCTTAGGTTTGTAATTGGATAATAGGGATAGTAATAGTAGCTGCCTCATAAGCAAGTTTTGTTAAAGGAAAGATTTGGCTCAGTACCTGTACAGAGTAAATACTCACCAACTTATAGTTGTACTTTTTCATATAGCAGCTTGCTTTACAAAGCACATTAATTTAGGCCAAGGCATATTTTGGAAATTACCATATGAACATGATTTTTGTCTTCCTTCAGTACAAGTAAAGAAAGCTCTTCTCAGGATGTTGAAAGTATCTTTTCTTCTGAAGATTCTCTACACAAGTCTAAGACAATGAATAAACCACTTACATCTTCCCGGACTTCCATGGAAATGCCTGCACACCCAGCTCCTCGAACAGTCACAGATGAGGAGATAAACTTTGTTAAGAGCTGTCTTCAGAGGTGGAGGAGTGAGATTGAACAAGATATACAAGGTTGGCACTTTTAGAATTTGTCAAACAGTTACTCTTTGCCTTTTCTGTTTATTTGAATACTTGGAAGTTAGGCACCTTGGGTATACTTCTTGTCTTTGCCATATAGACTGTTGAATTTTGGCATGGGGATTGTGGTTTCTTTCATACTTTTAGTTCTCTGTAAGATTGGACCACACACACTCCCATTACACAACTATGGAAAGATCCCTCCTAGATTCCCTCCTCAACATTTCCGGGAATTTCTGGATAGCTTAGGCACTCGTGACCATCTTTGGGTAGGATTTTTCTGTATCTGCTGATGTTTTTTTTCCTGCAGTTTATCTGAACTCTGGCTGCAGTTAACCTAAACTTAGAATTTACTTTTCCTGGATTTCCACTTTTAAAATTCTTTTCTATATGAAGTATGCTTTACTGAAGGTTAATGAGGCAGAGAATATTTGAGCAATGCACACAATGTAAAATTGAATTATTCAGCATTGTGTTCTTAAAGGTCCTTTGGCCTTGTGGTCTTCTTGCTCAGAGTTTTCCTCCTCCCATTTCTTCTTTTATCTGGGGAGCAGAAAAATAAAATAAAAATCCAGATTCCTCCTAAGTTCTCATTCACAGAAATTTAGCCCTGCCTTACTCTGCCACCTTCCTTCAGGTGCTGTCTCTGGTACGTTTATTTTACACCCAAGCGATCCATTAAAATTCTTTTCTAAATAGGCTGTTTCTTCTTTAACAAATTTTGGTGCCAATTATAAGAGATGATTTTTTAAAATCTTAATGTAATTATATTAAATTATATAAAAGCCTTCTTAATGCTGCTTTAAAACTGTGTACTCCTTCGTGGTTCATAGAATGAAGCTGAAATCATTAGAGCCCCAGGTACAGATAAGCAATACGCTGCTTAATTGAAACAGCCTATGTGATATGGAAATCATTTTAACTAAGTATTCTTTTTTAACAGATTTAAAGAACTGTATTGCAAGCACTACCCAGACTATTGAGCAGATGTACTGTGATCCTCTCCTTCATCAGGTAGAATGAAATTGAGGGGAAAGTAGTCAAGGCATGTTCTAATGATGCTAACTGTAGATACAAAAATAAAATTGGATAGTTTTCTTTGAAACTGAATGGGAAGCTCCCTGAGATATAAGAATAAACTTAGGAAAGAAATAGGTCATGTTCTGTTTCTTTATTTTAGACTTAAAAAAAAGCAGTATATCTTTTGCCACCAATAGAACCCAAAATACATTTGTTTTGATTCTGCCATGTGTTATTTTTTTTGATATATTAGAAAGATTTGCTGTCCAATATTAATTAAAATTTCTCATTCAGTAGTATTTAAGTAGTACAATGAGGAAAACCTGAACTAGAGGGCCAGTTACCTATCCTTTGTAAAGCCTTTGTTTAGCAGCATGCATTCAAGCTTTATTTCTCTAATGACTCCACAAGGGTGGTAGGCAGGGCAGAAATTCTTATTATCCACATAAATTTTTGTTTAGAATAACATTCTGGGCATGGAGGGAAAAAGAGATTCCAGTTAGGGGCATGATCTCTTAGTGGCTTCTGTGTAAATAGCTGGAGGAAAGGAGCTCTGTTTCCAGGGTTGCATGGAGGCACAGTTCTGTTGCATAGCAGGAATGCATAGTGTAAGCTTTGGGTTTCCCCATTTTTTTCTTTTGTATTATTTCAGAAATTTCATCAGTAAAAACATGTCAAGATACTAATTTTAAATGTAAGTTTAATTTAATTCTATGGCTGACTTTCCTTTTTTCCACCAGTAGTTACTTGGCAGTTGTATTTTCTCAATATTGAAAAAAGAAATGCTTTTCAAATGTTGAAACAAACAAATATGTGGTTAAAAGGCTCTTCTCCCAGATAGGTGGATGATTACTCACAAGAAGAAATATAGGGACCATGTGACTGATTCATAATGAAATATGCTAACTTAAATTTTGGTACCAAATAAAATAGGTATAAGACAAGATAGCCACTAAACTTGTTGTAGATCCCAAATGTGGTAAATGTTTTCTCAACATGAGTAGTCAAGGTGATTCAGTTTTTAGATAAACTGAGTTTAGAATTGGGAGGACAAATAGGTCTAGGTTATCTTTGGTTTTAGATCTACTATTATATAATAGTAAGAGTGTAGAGTTGAACGAGGCCACAAAGAGGTCATCTAGTTCAACTGTCTGGTTTTAAAGATTCGGGAACTGAGACATAATTGGTAGATTCCAGGGCCATGATTTTGTTAGTTCCTCTTAAAACTCCGTAAGGTGTTTTTTAATGTGAACCCTGTATCAACCACACATATAAATAGTTTTCTTATGTCTGGTAGTTGGGAATAATTTTGAATATTAATAACCTGAACTTTGTAGGTTACTTTGCTGAATCTGAGGACTATGCCATCTGATTTGCAGGTGCCTTATCGTTTGCATGCAGTTCTTGTTCATGAAGGTCAAGCAAATGCTGGACACTACTGGGCCTACATCTATAACCAACCCCGACAAGTCTGGCTCAAGTACAATGACATCTCTGTTACTGAATCTTCCTGGGAAGAACTTGAGAGAGATTCCTATGGAGGCCTGAGAAATGTTAGTGCTTACTGCCTGATGTACATTAACGACAAGCTACCTCACTTCAATGCAGGTAAACATAGCTTAGCAGATGCCAGAGATGGCTGGAAATCTGTTCTGCTCAGGGAAGGGGGAAAAGTCTTGCAGTTTCTAAAAGAATTTTAAACTAGAATTTATTATAAAGTAATCATGCATTTTAAGAAACACAAAAGAGAATAAAAAGGGAAAATGAATTTGCTTTCCTGCTCCCATCCTTGAGCCCAACAAGCATCCATTATTAGGTTTCTTCTGTTGTCTTCAAGAAGTGCTCTATGCAGATGCTAGATTTTACATATTGACATCTCACTCTCATCCCATTTTTTTTTCCCAAATGGGATATTTGTCCATTCTCTTCTGCATCTTTTTCATTAATCTGTATCTTAGTCATCTCTATATTTTCATAAATAAAACCAACTCATTCTTTTTAACAACTGCATAATAATCCCATTACATGGACTATGTATGTAATTTATTAAGCCAGCCTCCCATTGATAGACTTTTAAGTTGTCTCTAGTTTTCTTCTTTTATAGTGACATTTTTGTATACATATTTTTGTACCCTTTAGAGAATAGCTAAATTTTACAAGTGGTTTTACCTGAATAATTTCATACTTCTCATAATACTACTACTAATGCGAAGCGCAGTCATATTTACCATTTATATTGGTACTTTACTCCTTACCACATGCTTTCAAACTTTATTTCTCTAGTGACATACTGTATTTTCCCATGTATAAGACTCACCCTTTTTTGAAAAATTTGGCGTCTAAAAACCAGATGTGTCTTATACAGTGGTTGTAGATTTCAAATGCCATAGATGGAACTGAGGACGAGGCAATATATGAAGACAGTGATTCGTCATCAGACACAGATGAGGATAAGCTAATGGTTGGGAGTTTTGATAGTGATGAGGAGTTGTATGAATTTTATGATGAATGAAACAAGTTCAATAACTTTATGTAATACAGTTTTGTTCAAATTTTGGGCCCCAAAATTAAGGTGCGTCTTATACATGGGAGCATCTTATACATGGGGAAATACAGTAACTCTAAAAGGGAGGTAGGCAGGGTAGGAATTCTTACTATCCACATTTTCCAGCTGAGGTTCTCTAGTTGTTCAGAGTCATACAGCCAGTAAATAAATGGCAGTCCTGCGATTCAAATCTAGTTCTGACTCCAAATTCTGTGCTGTTTTCCGTTTACATTCTCTTTCTCTTCCTTTCACATCTTCTCTGAGAGCTCTTATGGCCACCATTTCACCTCTAAGATCATAGAAGATGTTTTCTTTTAGTATTCAAGCCTTATTGTCTTGCATAGGTAAGAAAACACATAAGGCGTTTTGTCCAGACAGCACATTGTCTTTCCGATTTGCTAGTGAGGTTGGGGGATGGGGAGTGGAGAGAAGGATCACTTAACTGTGATTGATTTTCATAATTGCATATTTGCAGTATGAAAGCAGGAACAGCTGCTTGTGGGAGTTGCACAAAGACTCTACTGGCTGGTGGTAATATATAGGAGCCTTGATATTATAAGTATGGCTCATTTTTATATTATAGAAGCAAACAAGTAGAAACTGTCATTTGCTTAGTGAAAAGACTAGTTAATGGCAACCAGTAAGTGGATGTGTTGTTCTGCTGTAGGTTTTTGTTTTGTTTTGGTTAAAACAAAAAAGGGTTAGAAATGAAATTTAATATGTCCTTGATATCCTGCCATTTTTCATCATAGCTTTTAATAAACCAGGTATTATTGCCCATCTAACTGTTATATCAAATTGCTTTCCAATAGCACTTAATTATGTGAAACTTGAGGCAGTATACGTGTCTTGGAATTCATCTCCAACTATCTTGAGATGGATATTCTTATCAGTGTAACAGGTGCCGTGGTTACATTAACAAAACTATTTAGCTTGAAATTTCCATTAGATCTAATGATTTCCTGAATTTCCAAGAAATGTTTGGTGCATTCTTGCTACTTTGCCAATGATTGACCTCTATTCCAAGTTCTTACTATCATTCATTCATTCCTTTAACAGATAGATATTCAATGCCTGCCTACCTACTAATATGCCAGGCACTGTTATTGGTGTGCTGTGACTGTTGGCCTTATAGTATTAGTACATGTGATGGATTTTATATATATACATGTGTGTGTGTGTGTGTGTGTGTATAAATATGAATGTATATATGTATGTATGTACGTATTGTTTATTAAGACTAAGAAAAAAGACAAAGTGTTTTATTTTCTTTCTTTGTAGAAAGGACCTTTTGGTTTCTTATGCCCTTTTGCTGGATAGTACTCCGTTTTAACTCCATCTTTGTTCTTTCTCAGAGGCAGCCCCAAATGAATCAGATCAGATGTTAGGAGAATTAGAAGCCCTGTCTGTTGAACTCAAGCATTACATTCAGGAAGATAACTGGAGGTTTGAACAGGAAGTAGAAGAGTGGGAAGAAGAGCAGTCTTGCAAAATCCCTCAAATGGAATCCTCCACCAACTCATCATCGCAGGATTTCTCCACATCACAAGGTATCCGAGAAGGGCATTTATGCCAGTGATCTGGTAGCATTCATGCTGCACTCCGTCAGCCAGCCCTGTGAACCTCAACTGATTGAGCGATGCTGCAGTTGGCAACTACAGTTTGTTCAAATATAGTTGGTATTGCACAGCCCGAGGACTAACTTGTGGCTTCATCATGTGTTTCTGATGAGTGGAATAGCAGCAAGACTAGCCACCTGTACTTTTCCTCTGCTTAGTTTTTGCTTATTTCCTGAGTTGCAGGAGGAACTGTGATAGGATTAGTAGGTAGACTGTACAGAAAAAAGGTGATCTTCCGCCAGGTGAGATGTATGGTAACAGAAGAGATCTAGACTTCGGATGGGGAGCACATCATAGAGCACACAGATGTCAAATTATAATCTTGTATGCCTGAAAACTTTATGGTGTTATTAACCAATGTTACCCCAATAAATTTAATTTGAAAATAACTTATAATAGCCTTAATTATAATGCTGTATATACAAATGTAAACGTATCAAAGCTCAAGAACTTTTAAAATATATATATTTAAAAGTTTCTTTAAAAAAGGTGATCTTCCTAACAGATGGTTGTTTATAGGAAGCTTTCTTGGCATAAAGGAATATGACCAAGTTGGGAGCACATTAAATTTTACAGGATCATCAATGGGTTGTTGCTGAAGTAGCCATTTCTTTAAGTCACAGTTTTTTGGGGAAACTTGCATAGATTTTTTTAAAAGGTTTGTTAGAAAGGTTGTATATTAAACTTTGAATCCATCCTGCTTGCCTTTTACAGAGTGTTCTAGACGGTACTTACCGTCAGATGTTAATTCCTTTGTATAATTCTTTATCAGAGTCTTCAGTAGCCTCTTCTCATGGGGTTCGCTGCTTGTCATCTGAGCATGCTGTGATTGTCAAGGAGCAAACTGCCCAGGCTATTGCAAACACAGCACATGCCTATGAGAAGAGTGGTGTAGAAGCAGCCTTAAGTGAGGTGAGAATGACTTAAGAAGTCCAGATTCAAAAGGGGCAGGTTTTCGGCAGTAATTGCCACAGTTTTCTCACATTTCTATTTTTCTGTGTCTCTGTTGCATTTAACCAATTCTTTATTTCTCCTGTTTTTTTCTTACTTGTTCTCTCCATTCTGCTGCCACAACTTAAGGAAGCTGAACCCACGAAGCCCATGCCCCTGGAAACAAACATTGCAGAGCAGTCAGAGCAACCCCAAAAGGCTAATGATGCAGAGCCTGCTGCCCAGCCTAATTCTGAGGTCTCTGAAGTCGAGATTCCCAGTGTGGGAAGGATTCTGGTTAGATCTGATGCAGATGGATATGATGAGGAGGTACAGAGATGAGTGCAGGGTTTAGCTGTTTGTTGTCAGTCTTATATTTCCTTCTCATGTTACTGATTATACTTTAAGGTGTTTGGCGATAGTTAATCTTTTCTCACTGAAACAAATAATGGACAAGAGGGCCTATCTGGTTTTGACCTTAGTTAATATTTTTAAAAAGATAGGCTTGTTCCCGCTGTACACTGCTCCCAGTATATAGCTACCCAGGTATATACTTATGGGGGCCACTGCAGAGTCTAGATGGCTCAGAAAGGTAGAATTTAGTTCCTTTTTTGGTATTATGAATGAAAAATTGCTTTTTAAGTTAGGAGTCTTTGTCTTTGATAGTATTAATCAATTGTTTTTCCTCCAAGTGTAAAATTTTCAGTTGTTTACTGAGCAAAACAATTGTAAATTGAAGTTTTTAATTCTAAAGCTTTAGGAAGAAGCTGTAGAATCACAAGTTATTTATTGTGTATCTTCTTTACAATTGTCACTGCACATAAACAATATGAATCCACTCTCTCAGATTTCTTTCTTTCTTTTTTTTGCTGTGGGATATATATTTTTATTTATTTTATTTTATTTATTTATTTTTTTAGCTGAGCCACCCTGCCACCTGTTGGCAGCTCAGCTCGGGCCGGGCATCGAACCACTGTGGCTCAGAGCTTGCACTGTTGAACTGAGCCACTCGGCCGGCCCCTGGAATGTTATTTTTTTAAATCTTTGAAAGGTTTTCATTTTATAGTGTCAGATTTGTACATCCCGTAGCTTCCAGACTATTTCAGATGTACTGTTCATCTTAGTAAAAGTCTAAACTATTTGTATGTTTAGGATACACACCCAAACTACAGAACTAAATTGGAATTCTCACCTCAGACACTTCCCCTCTGAGAGCTCCAGTTTCACTTGATTCTTTAGCACAGCCATAGTAGATATTTTTAGACCTACATCTTTATTCTTCTGCTAAATTGCGGAGAATATATATGAATAGCTTGTCCTGGCCAGGGTCTTGACATTGTCTAGACGGGCAGGGGCTTATGTGTGTATAGGAAGAGGTGTGTGAAACTTGACTTTCAGTAGATGCTGGTCAAGGCGTATATCGCCACGCTTCCCTTCAGCAATCTGCTTACCTGTCTTCATGCAATCTTCTTCTGAACCTTTCTTCTCCTTTTTCTCTCTGTGTTTTGTGCCCTCGTGTGGTAGGTGATGCTGAGCCCTGCCATGCAAGGGGTCATCCTGGCCATAGCTAAAGCCCGTCAGACCTTTGACCGAGATGGGTCTGAAGCAGGGCTTATTAAGGTATCTCTGTTTTTTAATTTCTCTTTTTGGACCACAGGTATCATAATACTAGGGTAATAATTCTATTAGATGGTAAAAAAAAAAGGGGGGGGGCTAAAAATATCTTTCACTGAAGGAAAACATAAAACTCCCTTTTTTGTCCAACCACAGAATAAGCCGTCCCATCTTACTGATTGCCCCTCCTCGCTTGACACTAATGCATCCTTGGTGAGCTGTGCTGTTCTGTGCCACACCCAGCCTGGAGGGCTTGTTGTTGTTTTCAAGAAATGTCTATTAATAAGCTGTGACTGAGACATTCATTGCCTTTGTAATTTGGGGGCCATAATATGAGAAAGTAGGCCATGCTTTTTTAAGACACTTGAATAAAATTTAAGGTACTTGAATAAATTGCATTTATGTGGATCTGTAAAATTCATGTTCTTGGGACTCAAGGATATGCCTGAAATAATTAAAACTAAATATTTGTTTTTCTGAGAATTTTATGAAAAAAAATGTTTCTTACGAGCATAGTATGTCTTTGGTCCCAGAATGCTAGAGGAGTTTCATCCCTTATGAAATGCAAACAACAGATGCTATAGTTGCCTCTGTAATTCCTTAATAAGGAGAATTTCTTACAAGTCTTTTTAGAGTTATGAAACTTCTATAGCGTTAGACATCAATTTTTGTGTGCAGAAGCCCACAACATACCCTTTTCTATAATTCTGTCTTCACTAGGCATTCCATGAAGAATACTCCAGGCTCTATCTGCTTGCCAAAGAGACTCCCACCCCTCACAGTGATCCTCGACTGCAGCATGTGCTTGTCTACTTTTTCCAAAATGAAGCACCCAAAAGGGTAGTAGAGCGGACCCTTCTGGAACAGTTTGCTGATAAAAATCTTAGCTATGATGAAAGGTGAGACGGGAATACTCAGGTGAACATACCTTCCTTCTGGCTTGACTAGCTTCCCTTGTGGGGAAGCCTTTCATTGCTTTCTGAACTTTGTCCCACACAGATCAATCAGCATTATGAAGGTGGCTCAAGCTAAACTGAAGGAGATTGGTCCAGATGACATGAATATGGAAGAGTACAAGGTGAAGCCTTTTCTTTCAATCTACAAAGCCACAAGCATTAATTCCTGAAGCAAAACTGATAATTTTGTGTTTTCACAGACTGATTTGTTCTCTACCCCAGCCCACAACAACCCCAGAAAAACCTGGATAAATGATCTTTTCTTACCGTCAGAATAGCAGGTTTCCTTATTCCATTCTTCCATTAGAATGAATCAATACTTCCAATAGAATTCTTGAACTCAGGGTTTTGGTTTGTTTTAAATAATATAGTTTTCTAATATTTCTGTAATAGAAATTAATTTTTTATGCATTAAAATGCATCTAACTACAGATTTTCTAAAAGAAGCATTGTGCTGTACATAAAACAGTGTTATATACTACCTAAGTTGTGCCCGCCACACTTACTGAGCTTGAGTGTTGTCCAGTGTCATTAAGATGACCTTGTCCTTTCACCTTCTCCACATCTGGATGGTTTCATCTGAACTTGAGAGGTCATTTGTTTAAACCAGAGCTGAATGACTTTGACATGGGTTTTGGAAATTAAGATCATAAATTTTAAAGCTCATATGAAATAAATATTTCTGTTCCTCAGTGGAAGAAACAGGACACTGAAAATTAAGGTCAACAGTAGATAATTATTCTAAATGTTAAGTACATTTTTATCTCAAAACTTTTGTGTTTGTCGCCTTTGTGCCTGCCATATGTGCTCAGTAAATATTTGTATTGAGTTTAAAACTTACTGTGGTAGAAAGTGTAGAAATAGTTTATGTGGTCATAATCATTAATGGTACTCATTCCTTTGCAGAAGTGGCATGAAGATTATAGTTTGTTTCGAAAGGTGTCTGTGTATCTCCTAACAGGCCTGGAACTCTATCAAAAAGGAAAGTATGTTGGCCTTTTATGTCACTGAGATTATTATTGGCAGGACATTGTTATTTATTGATGTGCACCCCGGAATACTAAGAATCACAGCCATGCATCACGTCCCTCGTCACATGTGCCAGTGTGCCTCTACTTTTTCCAGTGTTGCATTTCAGATTTGCTCTGTACATCACATGTGTTTTTTCATCTTTCACATAATGATAGAATTATTAGTAAAGAGACGTAATGGCCCGATTTTCTATGTGGTAAATGAAGATGAACTCAGAGAATGAAATTTAGAGTTAGAATGGACCTTAGTGAGCATCTAGTCCTCTTCTTTGTTTTAGAGTTAGGGAAAACTGAAGGCCAGGGAAGTTTCATGATTTGTCTTGGGTTTCTTGGCCAATTTGTAGAAGAGCTGAGACTGGCTGCAGTCTGGCCCTCGGGCTTTTCCCAGTACCTGATGCTGCTTTCATCTTTAAGGCTTTTCCATAACTACAACCATGTAAATATTTGTATTAGGGAATAGTGAGGTCTAAACCCTGGGTTTTGGAAAGGAGAGCTCAGTTGTTGTTATCTGCCATTTCTAAGGTACCAGGAGGCCCTTTCCTACCTGGTGTATGCCTACCAGAGCAACGCCGCTCTGCTGATGAAGGGGCCCCGACGCGGAGTGAAGGAATCAGTGATTGCTCTATACCGAAGAAAATGCCTTCTGGTTTGTACTGTTTGTAAAGCCTTACAGTTTTTATTATATTATTGTCTTTACTTTTGCTCCAAGCCATGAAAAAATATAACTTAAAAAGCAAAATAGCCTGAAAGTTTTTTCAAAAAAGTTTGGAAAGATTTTTCCAAACTTTCAAGGGTAGTTTAACATTGAAACCAATTATTTTAAGTTAAAGTGAATATCATTCTTCTTTAATAGGATGACAGAAGTTGGGATGAGAATCAGTTATCTATCCTTTTTTTATTTTTATTTTTGGTGCCCTTTATGTATACCTACATTACAGTTTTTATCACATTGCTTTCCTACTAGATTGTGAGTTCCCTGAGCACAGATTTTCTTATTCAGCTGTTTTCCCTGTGTCTAGCATGTAGTAAGCATATAATAAATGTGTGTTGAAGGAATGCAGTGTTTTTTTTTCTGTGTTCCTTGCTAGGTGGGAGTTTTAGTGACTTAAAAGAGACCGCAGGTTTTTTTTAAAAGGTATGAACCCCAAGAATTGGTCCTGCCGGTCTGTTAATAGTGTTGTCATACACCACTGAAGATCTATCCCACCTGTTTTGCAAATGGCAGCAATATGGAAATGCAGACCCATATCCCCTCTGCCTACGCAAGAGTTTAATTAAACAGGTGTTTGTTCTTCAGAAAACTACAAAGAGGGGGCTTGCTCTCAGATTGTGTGCTTGTGTTTGTCTTCCCTGACACCCAGCAGAATTGCCCCTCACGGGGAGAGTCAGGTCAGCATTTCTACCACTGCCTTGTTGTTAATACCGAATGGAGGAGACGAAGTCATGACATACGAGTATATTGACCTCAAGAGCTTTATTTTCTGATTTATATTTTGATTTCTGTGTCAGTTATATGTGTGGCAGGGGACTTTGAAAAAAGGGCATTGTAGATTTGATGGATCTGAATTTTATTAGAGTCAGACTTTTATTTTTTAAATCTCCAAATACAGATCACATTTTGAATGTCCTGCTGTGCTTGCACAGGTGGGCAGTGGTAGTGATTTAGTTTGTGCCCATCGTTGGTCTCTCCCCTCAGTGTGCATGAGTCACCAAGGGAGCTTTCATAGTCCTGATGTACAGGCCCCTCCCCAGACACTTAAGCCTGAGCCTGGACATCAGCATGTCTTGCAGTTGATTCTGCTGCTCAGTGGCGATTGAGAACCATTGAATAGGGCTTTTGGTAGGAGCAAGTGTTAAGCATGACCTTGACTTATAAGTTTAGGCCAGTGGGTCGGAGGCTTAGCTGCATTAGAGTCATCTTTGGGAGCTTTTAAAAAAATCCCAGTGCCTACGTCACCTGCATACCAATTACATCAGCATGTCTGGGGTGGGGCATCATAGTTTTTTGTTTGTTTGTTTGTTTGTTTGTTTGTTTTTTATTGGTGAATTGGGGAGGGGAACAGTGTTGGAGAATTGGGGAAGAGAAACATTATGTTTTTCCAGGACCCATCAGCTTCAAGTCAAGTTGTTGTCCTTCAATCTTAGTTGTGGAGGGCGCAAGCTCAACTCTAAGTCCAGTCACCGCTTTCAGTCTGGTTGTGGGGGGTGGCATAGCCCACCATCCCATGCGGGAGTCAAACTGGCAATCTTGTTACACACTGAGCCATCCAGCTGCTCAGCTCAAGGTGCCTTGTTCAATCTTAGTTGCAGGGGGTGGGGTGGGGGGCATGCAGCCCACCATCCTATACGGGTGTCAAACCAGCAACCTTGCTGCTAAGAGCACATGCTCTCACCAGCTCAGTGGCAGCTCAGCTCAGGTGCAGCTCACTGGCCCATGTGGGAATCGAACCGGCGACCCTGTTGCTCAGAGCTCGCGCTCTTAACCAACTGCACCACTTTGCCAGCCTGGACATTGTAGTTTTTAATGGTTCTCCAGGCATTTCCAATATGCAGTAAAGTTTGGGAACCACTTGTTTAGGATCTTCTAAAAAATGGTATTTGTCTTTTTCAGACTTTTTTTTTTTTCTCCCATGCTGCCTTTTATCTGTAGGAGCTGAATGCCAAAGCGGCTTCTCTCTTTGAAACAAATGATGACCACTCTGTAACAGAGGGCATCAATGTGATGAATGAGTTGATCATTCCCTGCATTCACCTTATCATTAATAATGATATCTCCAAGGATGATCTGGATGCCATTGAGATCATGAGAAAACATTGGTGCTCTTACCTTGGGCAAGATATTGCAGGTATGTTGTGTTTAGCACTTCCAATAATTGCTAAGGCTCTTGAGAATTGTAGACATTACAGTGGTCTTACTCTGTAGCACTGGTTGTCACATCTTTTTAAGGGGTTATTGGAGCCCCCTAGCACATAAATGAGTTAAAAGTACATCTGCTCCATTGAAACAAGGGACGGGAGCCTGGGCCTCTGGGCCTCTCAGCCTCTGCTTACCTCCTCTGTTGCTGCTAAAGCATCTCCACAGGCAACCAGGGAGCCCTGTTTGAAAACATCACTGCTCTCCAGGAGTGTCACACTTCCATTGCTTTTTTATGTGCCAAAACCTGAATTCTAATTTTATAGTTTAAACATCAAAATCTATTTATGCAGCTTGATTGCCTGGTGGTGCCATAACTAAATTTTCCTCTGACTTGAAGTATCAAAATATAATCATATTAACTCTGATGCCTTTGAGATTAATAAATTAGTAAATGCAATATTCTTGTTTGTACAAAGCATTTTGGAGAGGCATCCTAAGATAGTTTTTTTTTTTTTTAGGTGAGTTTGGTAGGCTTAAAACATTGGTGTATATTCTAAATGAATGCTTTTAATGTCTTCAGTTTTTATTTAGACCATCTGTGATGCATAGCTTAGTGCCATGTGTACACACTGTTATATTTTGATCGTTTGAAAGAAAGTAGCACCATTATATTTATGGTACAGAGTGTTATATCCACTTTCTCAAAGTTTAAAAGGATGATTGATTAGAAGACTTATCCATAATGCAGTGAATATATAGTGTTGTTCTGCCGCAGGTCTGATCGTTTAAAACAGTGACCTAAAGCTGTGGAATATTTGGCAAGTAGGGTTTTGCTCCTGGTTTGGCCTGAAAGAGTCATCATTTGTTGTTAGCTGGCCAGAATAATGCTTTGACCTTTAAGGTTGGGTAATGGGCTATTTGGAGGGCTGTATAGTTGCAGACTTACTGGTTTTTACTCAGAGATCTATTTAGCTGTGTGTGTAACTATGCATTTTCCCTCCACAGAAAACCTGCAGCTGTGCTTAGGGGAGTTTCTACCCAGACTTCTAGATCCTTCTGCAGAAATCATTGTCTTGAAGGAGCCTCCAACTATTCGACCCAATTCTCCCTATGACCTTTGTAGCCGATTTGCAGCTGTCATGGAGTCAATTCAAGGGGTTTCAACTGTGACAGTGAAATAAGCCCCCACGTGTTCAAGGCCCCGCCTGGCCTTTGGTGGCCTGCCTATTGCACAGATGCCTGTTGTCACAGTGTTTACCGTGGGAAAGGAATTAGGTGAAAAAGTGAGATTTGGATCCAGACCCCAACCATGCTGCGTGTGTAACAAAGGATTGAAAAGAAAATGGCACTTTTTAGGAATAGAATCACAAAAGCAATTTCACTAAAAAAGGCAGGAACCAGTATATTAAGGTGTCTAATTATGCCAGAAGAACTGAAATGGCCTCTTGTACCTACAAGGATGCTTGGGCTTTTCTAAGCCTTTGCCACTTTTAAAATTATCCTTCAGGCATAAATATTTTTGACAGTGGAATAGAAGGGTGATTCATCAGAACCCTAACCGGATGAACAGCTACTAGTTATTCTATCAAATACAGATGACATGTAAAAATCCTGGCTCTTGACAGGAGATGACAAAATGGGTTGCTGATAAACCACCACCACCCTTTTACATGTGGGTAGAATCATGTGGCTGTAAGATGCTGAAAAGTCAAAAGAAAGCTGCCTTTCCTTTCTTTCTTTTCTCTCTTTTATATTTTTCAATAAACCAGAAAACCTCATGCTCAGTCCTGAGTGAAAGAAAGGAGAGCATTAAGGACTTTAAATATAACAGCATTGTGAAACTTGACTAAAAGTAGTGGGTTTGTTTGTTTGTTTTGTTTTTCTAAATGAGAAAGTGTGTATATGTAAACTCTTGGGTGTCCTATACTAGAATGGTTGACCCTTTTTTTGGTGGGGGGGGGCTTTATTTTTTTTATTTAAGTATAGCTGGTATACAATATTATGTTAGTTTCAGGTGTACAATATAGTGATTTATATACTTTATGATGCGGTCACCACACTAAGTCTAGTAATCACCTGTCACCATGCAAACCTATCACAATATTATTGGCTGTATTTCCCTTAACCTTTTTGACCCCTCCCCCCACCCCCTCCCCTCTGCATAAAACAAAACAAAAACAGTCTCATAGAAACAGAGATCAAACTAGTGGTTAAAGAGTGTTTTGATAGTTGTTAACCATTTAGGTAAAATTTTCTATCATCAGAAAATTGTCAAAAACAGATGTCTAAGGTTGTTGGCCCAAAAGAACATTTTGATACCCTCCCCCTTTTGCTTTGAAAAAATAAGGGATGTGGATTTGTAAAAAGGAAAAAAAAATCTATATATATGTATATGTAGAGAGAAATATCCCCTGTTGACCATTTTTTAAAAAGCTCCAGATTGGGTATTATGTTTTAAACAAAATTTTTGATTAAGGAGGGAAACATGGAAGGGAAGAATGCTTGATAGAACTATGCAGATTTTATAAATGTGCAATAAAAGTATTGTTTTACCTTTGGTGTCCAGCATGGCCTTTATTTAAATGTATATTTTCTATTTTGGAAGTGGATAGACCCAGAAAGCATTTGTCATGTTTCAGTCTTTCTTTTTTAAAAGATGTAAATTAAGGAGTTGAGAAGCTTCATGGGCTGAAATAAGAGCAGACAATGGTCAGCGCCGGAGCAGCACCTGGTGACGGGTAACTTTGTATCTCATTTGTTAGTTGCAGTGTATGTAAGTTCATCTACTCTCTAATTTGTCAAATTTAGAAGGAAAAAAAATTATTTTTCTAAACTGAATTTTTTATATTTTGATTAAGTTAATGGTTTGGCCGTCTTTTACAGATATTCAGAGGTGCTTTAGTGTTTTAAAGCTCATGGCAAAGATTTGTTTCATGGTAAATTGAGCAATATTCTTACCCAGTGATTTCCTTTTACTGTTCAAAATTCTAAGTACCACCATTTATTTACCTTTCACTTCTAAATCCCTGTCATTATTGAATACTGTACACAGTTATATTATTTCACTTAATGTAACAACCCTGGGATGACGATGGGGACTATGATTTGTCTAAGGTCATAGATGACCTGAGTAGTGGAGCTGGGACAATAACGCTCTGTGGTCTCACTTGACAGCCTGTGCTTTTAACAGCTGCTCAGTTGTCCTTGGTTGTCTTGGAAATCTTTTGCTTTGTACCTTTCCACATTAGTTATTTTCTGGTCAGCTACTGAGAGTCTACAGTCTGCCAAGAACAGAACTGATGGACATCTAGAGTGTGCAGTGTTGAGTAGTTTGTAAGCTTGGGATCCACTCAAACCACCAGGGGGAGTGCTAAGAACTAATTTCTTTTTTCTCACTTTAGCTGGCTGCCTTATGCCCAGCCTGACTTCTTACAGGGTCCACACACTGTCTCACACTAAGAATAAGAATGGTTTTTACATATTTAAAGGGTTGTGAAAAAAGGATGAGGGGAATGGAGATGGGGAGAGGAGGAAGAGGAATAAAACGATGTGACTCCTACCTAAAATGATTCAAGAGTTTGGGCAGGGTACTTTTCCAAAACACAAATTCAGCATAAATTCCTTTGAGACTGGGTTTAGACTTCCGGTGGTTAACTGGAATTGCAATCCTCTTCTGTTTGAATTTGTTACCTCTTTTAAGAACAGTGACGCATAGTAACATATTTACCCTACCTACTTCAAAAAAGAGGTGTGAGGAGAATACACATACAACAGAAGAATTTAAATAATGAACTAGATGCTAGTATTGAATGATGCGCTGGGCTGTAGCAGGGATAAGACAGAAGAGGAAATTTATTGTAGCTGTAGTTTATTTTCACTGCTTGGTATATTGTATTTCATTGTATAAATATATCTTATAATTTGTTCTGCTAATTGTCATTTGAGTTTCCAATTTTTGGCTACTACCCATAGTGCTACCAGGAACATTCATGTATTATCTGACAATTACGTTCACAAACTCATCTTAGAAAAAGCGCTACATACCTCATTGCTGAATATCACTATGGTCACCTTCGAAGTACTCCCTTTGGGAAGCTGTACACTGATGCCAGTGCCTAGTCCACCCTTCAAAGCAATTTTGGAACTCTTTTTCTGGAATGGCCATCAGAGTTGTCGTTGTATTACCCTTGATTTCCTGAATATCATCAAAATGTCTTCCTTTCAATATTTCCTTTATCTTTAGGTAAAGAAAGAAGTCGTTGGGGGCCAGGTCAGGTGAGTAGGGAGGGTGTTCCAATACAGTTATTTGTTTACTGGCTAAAAACTCCCTCACAGACAGTGCCATGGGAGCAGGTGAATTGTCGTGATTCAAGAACCATGAATTGGTGAAAAGTTCAGGTCGTCTAACTTTTTCACGCATCCTTTTCAGCACTTCCAAATAGTAAACTTGGTTAACTGTTTGTTCAGTTGGTACAAATTCATTATGAATAATCCCGCTGATATCAAAAAAGGTTAACGTGTTGCAACAAGTTTGCAAACTTAATTGTCAAACCTTCGTATGTCTTGATGCACATATAAATGCATTTTTGTTAGTATGTAGCTATGAGTGGAATTACTGGGTCATAAGAATAGACATATTTTTATTCGGTACTGCCAAATAGTTTTCCAAAGCAATTACAACAATTTACATTTCTACCAGCAGTTTATAAGAGTTCCAGCTGCACCATATTCTTCTCAGGATTTGCTTTTGTCAGTATTTTTAATTTAGCCATTTTGATAGATGTGCAATGACATTGTTTTAATTTGCACTTCCAGAGTGCATAGAGATGTTGAGCATATCCGTGGACCTAGTGATCTTTGGCTATTCTTTTTTGTGAAATGCCTATGTAAGTCTTTTGCCTACATTTTTGTTGGATTTTCTTTTTCTGATTGATTTATGGAATCTCTTGGTTATATGCATTACACATATCTTCTCCCACTCTGGTTTTTCACTCTTGATATCTTTGATGAAAACAAATTTCTAATGTTAATGTCCAACTTATCAGTTTTTTCCTTCATGGTTAGTGCTTAGTATACCCTGTTGAGATTATTACCAAGGTCATGAAGATACTCTGTATTATATTCTAGCAGTTTTGTTATTTTACTTATTTTGGGGGGGGTACTGGGGAAGGGGAACAGCCAAGTTGTTGTCCTTCAATCTTAGTTGTGGAG
>NW_017731787.1:196839-203597 GCF_001890085.2 Hipposideros armiger
TTCAGTGTCTTATAATTTTCTGAGTACAGGTCTTTTACTTCTTTGGTTAAATTTATTCCTAGGTATTTTATTGTTTTTGAAGCAATTGTAAATGGGACTGATTTCTTGATTTCTTCTTCTGATAGTTTGTTATTGGTGTATACAAATACAACTGATTTTTGAATATTTATTTTGTATCCTGCTACTTTACTAAATTCCTTTATCGGTTCTCATAGTTTTTTGGTGGAGTCTTTGAGATTCTCTATATATAGTATCATGTCATCTGCGTATAATGACGAGTAAATGCTTTTCCTGTATCTATTGAAATGATTACGTGGGCCTTTTCTTTTATTCTATTCATGTGTGAATTATATTTATTAATTTTAAATGTTAAACCAACCATGTATTGCCAGAATAACTGAATTTGAGCATGATATGATTTTCACATGTATATGGAATTTATTTTCATATTTTGTTTATGATTTTTGCATGTATATTCATGAAAGATTGGCCTTCAATTTTCTTTTAATGTTCTTGTCAAGGTTGGCATCAAAATTATTCCAGCTTTATTACATGACTTCGAAAATATTCTTTCATTTTCCATTCTCTGGAAGAGTTTGGATAAGAGAATTATTTCTTTCTTAATATCTGGAAGACTTCATCATTGAAGCTATCTGAACCTAGAATTGTTTGTCTATTTTGTAGGACTGCTTTTAATTATGGATTTGTTTCTTTCATACATATAGGATTTTCAGATTTTTTTGGTTACTTCTTGTGTCAGTTTTAGAAAATTGTCCATTTTATCTAAAATGTAAAATGTTACTGGCAGAAAGTTTATTATAACACCATGTGTTGCGTGTTTGTGTGTGTGTGCACACACAAACTGGTTTCGTTATAGGTTGTTTCACTGCAATTTCCAAGAACCTATTGACGACGTTAAGTGGGGACTTAACTGTACTCCCTTGGTTCTCAAATGTCCTTTGTTATGGCAAGAATCCAATTGCAAGCTCTTGTGTGGGGCATTTTTATGGTTTCTTCAGAGAACCCTGTAGAAAACCTCCACCTTGTCCCCGATGTGGCTTTTGGACTTTCTGGCTGAACTTTTATAGTCCGTCTTAGCTCCTGCCCTAGTCATTCACACTTCCAGCAGTGCCCTGGAACAGTGCCACCCAGACTGCTTCCCCAGCATCCATTTGGGTATGAAAGCTCACCAGCCTTCCCCAGTACAAGGCAGAGTGCAGGAGCTGCCATCATGCCCCGTTCCAGCTAGCCCCCTGCTTCAGGCTGCTCCAGTGATGACAGTTAGGCACCCTTCTCTGTGCCTCCACAACACAGGGCAGGGTTTCCCAAGAGCTTTCTTAGGTACCCTTCTGGTGGCAGCAGAGCTGAGGCAGAAGTTTGCAGATTAGTAGGGGTGGGGTGGGTGGGTGTCAGATACCAGTTCTCCTGGGAATAACTCCCATCTATGAGTGGTTCTCTTGAGGTCCATCTCTATCCCATTCCTCACAGGAAAGGGTGGGGAACATCACAGTACCCTCCTTACGAATGCCCTTTCAGGAATTCCCCCTAATGAATCTCTGCTTCTCTTACATAGGCTATTGTGTGTTAAGACTGACCAGTTTGGCTACTTCTTAGCAATAACATGTTGAACCCCTCTCTTTAGACTATGTCTCATATATCACCCAAGGGGACTTGGCTTTGAGGCTCTCTGGGAAATTCTGGGCAATAGAATAGTTCATTCCACATCCTATATATGTGGGTGAGGTGGCAAGAAGAATGACTGGCTTAAAAAAGTAAATCTATATTAGTAGAGTGGAACGTGGACTCAACTTCTTTCATTTCCATTTTAGAGGCCAGTGACTGCAAACATTTCCCTAGCCCTTGAGTTTCTCATTGTTCCAAACCTGTAAGACACATCTCCTGTCCAGAAGCCCATTAAACCATTTCTGACTTCCCTTCCACCCCTCCCAAAATGTGTCTAGCCCACGTTGGGGTACCATCTCAGAGGCCCAGAAGGGTAACAGATGAGTATTTTAATAGGAACCTTCTGTAATGCCTTATGTACTAATGATGAAATTTTCAGACCCAGAGACAGGCTGGTGGAAAAGATAGCATTGAAAGCATCAAATTCTAACTGCATCAAATTTGATGAGTCCCTGAGTTGTTTTCTTACAATGGCGTGCATGCAATAAAAGCTTTTGACTTGAAATATTGATTGATTGATGTCCGTTTCTGTGTCTAATACATATGACAACACACCTCTCCATGTGTAACCACAAGAAAGAAATGTTTTTAATGTTAGAATAATTTGCCACAAATGTATGAGAAAAGGCTGAGTTGAACCTAAGATTTAATTAGTTTATTTTTATTTCCCATTATTTTTTCTACAAAGCAGGTAGATAAAAACAGTGGCCGTTTTAGGTGAAAAGCATCTTCTTTCTCAGACTTTCTAAAAGTGGATTCTGGCCAGAATGCAAATCACATTTCTTTCTGGGAATGACATAAATTGTTGGCCACTTGGGAATCAGTCGTCAGTCCCTGCCCCACCTCTATTTAAAAAAATGCTTTTGTGTTCTTTATAAGGAGTGTTAGGAAGACAGACTATTTTTTGTTCT
Source organism: Hipposideros armiger (assembly GCF_001890085.2). Classification (NCBI taxonomy): domain Eukaryota; kingdom Metazoa; phylum Chordata; class Mammalia; order Chiroptera; family Hipposideridae; genus Hipposideros; species Hipposideros armiger. The sequence goes on from NW_017731787.1 coordinate 199,434, forward strand.
TGTTTTGAAGGCATAATCACATGCTGATGAAAAATATCAGCATCTGCAAACGTGGGATTAGGATGAGAGGTACAAGCTACCAGCAGGCACAGGTGAGCCACCTGGCAACAAAGACCCTGTTTAGACCTCAACAAAAGCACAAAGGACAAGATTTTTCTTTGTAGGTCTTTGGTTTTTCCTTCTGCTTTGCTGCTAGTTTTTCCTTTGGTCTGGTGTGGGGGTCGGCAAACTGCGGCTCACGAGCCACATGCGGCTCTGGCTACGTTCCAGGCCGATCCCTGAAAGACCAATCCTGTCCTCACAACAATTTAAAAATTATTCGATAGCCATAAATATATCTTTCTTTTGTTAAGATTTTTTATTGGGGAATTAGGGGATGGGAACAGCGCTGGGGAATTGGGGGAAGGGGAACAGACAAGTTGCTGTCCTTTTGTTCTTCAGTCTAGTTGTGGAGGNTTATATTCTAGCAGTTTTGTTATTTTACTTATTTTGGGGGGGGTACTGGGGAAGGGGAACAGCCAAGTTGTTGTCCTTCAATCTTAGTTGTGGAGAGCGCAGCTAGCTCAGCTCCAAGTCCAGTCGCTATCGGCCGCCTGTCAGCAGCTCACGGCCGCTCAGCTCAAGGTACCTGTTCAATCTTAGTTGCGGGTGGGCATAGCCCACCATTTTATGGAGTCCAACCGGGAACCTTGTTAGGAACACGGGCTCTCACCAGCTGAGCCATCCTGCCACCTGTTGGCAGCTCAGTGGCAGCTCAGCGGCAGCTCAGCTCGGGCGCAGCTCACTGGCCCACATGGGAATCGAATTGGCAACCCTGTTGCTCAGAGCTCACACTCAACCAACTGAGTCACTGACTTAGGGGTTTGGAGGTGAGATAATGTCTTGGCAACAGGTTACATGATCATACAGCATAAACTAATAATGTATTTTAAGTAAAGTGAAACTTAAGGCAAATAGCAACTGTCAGCAAGTCCATGATGGAAAAGTCCCAAGAGTTCCTAAGTCCATGGTAGGAAGTCTCAAAGTTCATAAGTCCATAGACAATGACATCTGAGGGTCTGGTGGTTGTGGTTTAGGAGCTTCTGCTTTTCGTGGCACAGGAGGTGAGCTGGGCATTGTTGGGTTACTGATTTTAGCAGATCCCTTTTTGCTGTTCAGCTAACAAACAGCTTTGCAGTCTTTTTCTCAGCACACAGAACTTGGGAGCCTTTAGCCACCTGCCATTCTCCACCTGCAGTCAATCTGGAGTCTCAGGGTAATGAGACTCCATATTTATTTAGGTTTTCTTTAATTTTGGTATACAGGTCTCCCATGTCTTCCATAAAATTTATTCCTAGATCTTTGATCTTTTGATTTTTTTTTAAATTCCATTTTTATTTTTTGCTGGTATCTAGAAATAAATTGATGTTTTTATATCAACCATCTATCCAATGACATTGATAAATGCACTTATTCTAATAGTCTTTCAGTAGTTTTTTTTTTAGATTCTCTGTATACACAATTATGTTATTGTGGATGATGACTTACATTTCTTTATTTCAAGTCCTTACTACATTCATTTTTCTTGCCTGGTCACAGTGATTTAATAGAACAATAATGAATACAAGTGATAGTAGATTTCCTTGTCTCCCAGTTTTCAGGGGAAAAGTTTACAATATTTCACCATTAAGTATGCTATAGGCTTTTTGTAAATTCCATTTATTAGATAAAAAAAGATTTCTTCTACTCCTAGTTTGCAAAGTTTTTAAAAAATAAATGGATGTTGAAATTTTTTAAATGCTTTTTCTTTTATTTCTTTTATTTTTCTATTAGTTTCAGGTGTACAAAACAATGCAATAGTTATAATTTTCACTCCTCACAAAGTGACAACCCCCCTCCCCCAACTCACCGCTCCCCCCATATCATACATGTCTATTACAATTCCATTGACTCCACGCCCCACACTATACTCCACATCCCGTGACTATATATATATATATATATATATATATATATATATATATATATATATATATATAGTTAACATACAATATTATTCAACGTCAGCTTCAGGTGTACAGTGCAGTGGTCAAACCTCTACACTGTCCATGAAGTGGTCTCCCTAATAAGACGTGTCCATCTGACACCCTACAAATATTTACAACATTATTAATTATATTCCCCAAACTGTCTTTCATATCCCTGTGGCAATATTGTAGTTACTAATTTATGCTTTCTAATCCCTTCCCCTTCTCCCTCATCCCCACCCCCTTCCGTCTAGCAACCATCAGTTTTTCCTCTATATCTCTGAGACTGTTTCTGTTTACTTTGCTCATTTATTCAGTTCTTTAGATTCCACATATAAGTGAGATCATACAGTATTTTTCTTTCTCTGACTGACTTATTTCACTTAACATAATGTTCTCTAGGTCCATCCATATCGTTGCAAATGGTAAGACTTCATTCTTTATAGCTGTGTAACACTCTATTGTATAAATGTACCACAGTTTCTTAATCCAGTCATCTACCAATGGGCACTTCGGTTGTTTCCAAGTCTTCGCTATTGTAAATAGCGCTGCAATGAACATAGGGGTGCATATATTTTTTTGAATTAGTGTCTTGGGTTTCTCTGGATAGTTACCTAAGAGTGGAATTGCTGGGTCACAAGGTAGTTCTATTTCCAGTTTTTTGAGATACCTCCATACTGATTTCCATAATGCCTGCACCAATCTGCAGTCCCACCAACAGTGCACCAGGGTTCCCTTTTCTCCACAACCTCACCAGCACTTGTTGTTTTTTTGTTTATTNACGATAGCCATTTTGACCGGAGTGAGGTGGTATCTCATTGTGGTTTTTATTTGCATTTCTCTAATGATTAGTGAGGTTGAACATTTTTTCATATGCCTGCTGGCCATCTGTATGTCCTCTTTAGAGAAATGTCTCTTCATATCCTCTGCCCATTTCTTATTTTTTAATTTTTTTAAAGGTTTTTGGGGAATTGGGGGAGGGAACAGCGTTGGGGAATGGGGAAAGGAGAACAGACAAGTTGCTGTCCTTTTGTTCTTCATTCTAGTTGTGGAGGATGTCGCTTCACTGGCCCATGTTGGTAATATCATTGCGCTCTTCCCCGGGTGAGGCAGTCACTCGGCCATTGGACGGCCACTCACGAAAGCTCACAAAAGTGCACGCTAGCTGCCGGCCAGCCCCACTGCAGCCTACAACATTGCCGGCAACTTATGGCAGCCCAGCTGGAGGTTGAGCTGTTGTTCACCATCTTAGCTGTAGAGGGTGCAGTATCACTGGCCCACATGTGGGATCCGAACCTGGGCTCTGCTGCTCAGAGCTGGCATTCCAAGCCAACTCCTAACCAATGCATCACTCAGCCAGCCCACCTCTGCCCATTTTTTAGTTGGGTTGTTTGTTCTTTTGGTGTTGAGTTGAATGAGTGTTTTGTAAATTTTGGATATTAACCCCTTATCAGATATATCATTGGCAAATATCTTCTCCCATTCAGTAGGCTGCCTTTTATGTTTTATTGATGATTTCCTTTGCTGTGAAAAATCTTTTAAGTTTGATGTAATCCCATATGTTTATTTTTTCTTTTATTTCTCTTGCCCAAGTTTTATGGTTTCAGGTCTTACATTTAAGTCTTTCATCCATTTTGAATTTGTTCTCATATATGGTGTAAGTTTCATATTTATTGCATGTGTCAGTCCAGTTTTCCCAGCACAATTTATTAAATAGTCTATCTTTACTCCAATGTAAATTTTTGCTTCCATTGTCATAGATTAAATGACCATATATGGATGGATTTATTTCTGGGCTCTCTATTCCATTCCATTGATCTATATGTCTGTTTTTATGCCAGTACCATAGTGTTTTGATTACTATAGCCTTGTAGTATGATTTGATGTTGGGTAGCATAATACCTCCCACTTTGTTCTTATTTCTCAAGATTGCCATGGCTGTTCGGGGTCTTTTATGGTTCCATATAAATTCTAGGATTATATGTTCTATTTCTGAGAAAAATGTCATTGGTAGTTTGATAGGAATTGTATTGAATCTGTATATTGCCGTAAGTAGTATTGACATTTTAACTATATTCTTCCTATCCATGAGCATGGTATATATTTCCATTTATTTATGTCTTCTTTGATTTCTCTCTTCAGTGTCTTATAATTTTCT
>NW_017731787.1:207197-224807 GCF_001890085.2 Hipposideros armiger
CTTTACATAATCACCATTATGTGAATAATATCCTTTAAAAATTTTATAAATGAAACTATGATAGTTTTATTTTCATTTTCAATTTTACTTCAGAGCCACACGTACGTACCCAAAGAGCAGCATGTGGCTCGCAAGCCACAGTTGCCGACCCTTGGTCTGGTGGATTGTCTCTGCAACCGACCCCGTAAAACAAGAGGATGGGGTGATAAAAGACTTGCATGGCATCAAAACCCCCAGATTCAAGTCCTGACCAGCTAATTACTTGCCATGGACATGTTGCCTAAATTCTCTGAGTATCAATTTCCTCATTAGCAAAGCAAATAATGTCTGTTATCTCGACATCAAAAAACAGAACAAAACAAAAAAACCTCAAGATACATTAAATAAATTTATATAGATAAAAATATGTGAAACTTCTTCGTGAACTCTTAAATCCTACCAGTTGTGTGATAGGGAAACTGCACAAGGACAACGTGTTAGGAAGGAGAAGGCAGGCTTGGCCTCCTGTGGTTCTGACAATAGAGACAATTTCCTTAACCTAACCTACAGGCCCTGCAGGACCTGGCTTCTTCCTAACTCATCAGCTTTGCTTTATACATTTTTCTCTTCCTATCTGGAACTGCTATCCATCCTTTGCTTTTAGCCAGTTATTGCTTCCTTAGGGTACCTGTCCATGACTCCCCAACAAGGCTAAATTCCTCCTATTGAGTAATCTTACAGAACCATGTACCTTTTCAAATTTGTAAAGTTTGTCATGGTTACAATTTCCATTTATTTAAAGGACAGGGATCAATTTTGTCTTGCCATTTTATTCCTGGTTCCTAGCACAGTGCCTGGCACATGGAAGTGCTCGATAAGTATTTGTTAAGGGAGTGAATAAACGATCAGATGGATGAATGATGAACAGGTCCATCTTGTAGACCCTGTGGGATCCAAGGATAACTCTTGGATATTTGAACCTCACCTCTGATTGAAACTTGGTCCGAAGAGCTTGGAAACTTTTTTGAGAAGGGGTAGTTGATAAAATGAGCGTTGGAACCAGAGAAGGCCAGAATACAACTTTGATGAAAACTGCCCTTTTATACTCAGAAATGTATTTACGTGTCCCTTGGATTTGTGTATGCCAAGTGGATACACACAGAAGGACATACATGAAAGGGAAAGGAGCTTCTGGAGAAACCGTGACTCCTGGAGAGCCCTACTCTGAGCAAGAAGGTAGACTTGCTGAAGATGAAGTTGCATCTGGACAGGCTTGTTTTCACAGGGGAAAAAAAAAAGTCATTTTTCTAAGGAGGGAATTGACTTGGGCTATGCTGGCAAACTTGTTTATTCTTGTGTTGGGGGTGTGTGTGTGTGGTGTGTGTGTGTGTGTGTGTGTGTTTTCTTGCTTGAGCAAGGGCTATCTCAAGATGCCAGGGCTATGTCAGGGTTATTTTACCATGAAGCACAAGGCGTCTGAGAAGTAGCACAGCCTCAGCGCTGAGCTGGCAAAGCACAGCACCCCTGTGAGGAGGGAGGGGTCTCAGTCCCGCGAGCAATCCGGCAGGCCTCCGAACTGGGCGGAGTCTCCTATTTGGGGACATTGGGAGCTATCACCCTTTGTTGTTCTCCCCCTTCGTTGTGGGATTGTCAACGGGATTGATGGTGGCCGTTTTTCATCCAATTAAGGGAGTGGGGACAGATGGTAGTGAGGACAGGGTGGCTAGCGCAGGGTAGTGTCTGCTGACAGACAGGTTTATGAGCAAGCATGAAGCTCCTCCTTGGTGCAGGTGGGGCAAGCAAAGGAACTTGGGTCATTGTTGTGAAAGGCACTTCATTTGTAGCCACAGCCTGATTAGGTCTGCTGACATCTGGGTTAAAGGTAAGGGACTTATAACATGATTTTGCATATGGTAAAAGACATTTCTGAGGAGCTTGTAATTCTCTCCACATGCATGCTCACATTGGCAGTTCTTGGACACAGCCACCAAGTTCTGAGGTTACCAACTGGGTCCTGGTTTGCCCTGGGACTTTCCCAGTTTTCACACTAAAAGGGCAAACCAGGATGGTTGATCACCTTATCACTCTCTCTATTTCTTACCTTCACTCCGGGGAGACAGAGCAGACCACTCATAGCCTTATAACATAGCAGACACAAGAATACGTCTTCCCTTTGGGATAGTAAGAATCTACAAGACAGCGAAGATATATTGTGAAGCTCCCTTTTAAAGTGTGTACTTGAGGCTGAAAACGGATGCATTGAAGGTTGCTATCCTAAGGTGCTATTCTAGGCCAATAATTCATTTTCATTTGCCAAGGCATATTCATCAGTTTTTCTATCTATACATACAGTGACTATTCACACTAGATTTTCTATGATGAATGTAATTTTATAATATATTTCCTCAGTAATAAAAGAATAAAGTATACAATTAATGTTATGAATTTAAAAGCATTTTAAGAGTGATGAAGGGTAAGGAAGAGAAAGGATTCTACTAGCATCCCTTTATTCCAGAGGTTGCTTGGCAGAAGCTAGTCCTAGATGGCCAGGTTCCTAGGTCTTGGTAGTAGATGAAAGGAGCCATCAGAGTCTTCTGCTGGAGCCCGGGATGGTGGGACTGTAGGACCAGCCATCTGGGGAGAGGGCACACCTTCCTTTTCCAGGCAGGCCGTGAAGATGAGGAGTAACCCACTGAGGGCCAGGCAAGTACCAGCCGCCCAGCCCAAGTAAAGGGCATCTCCAAACTCCCACCGAGGCACAATCTCAGGGATGCTGTCATCCCAGAAGTCTTGGATTGTGGTGTAGGCCACCCAGGAGACTGGAAAGAGGGTAGTGACTGAAGCTGATGCCTCCAAAGTCCCTCCCAGGATGCAAAGCTGACTCTTAAATACCCATCTGATCCTGTGAAACTGGTAGCATTCAGACCCAAAGCCAGAGAGCAGAAGCCCCAAAAATCCCAGCCCATGGGAGGCCACCATGAGGATACGGGATATCTGGAGCTCCTGGGGCAGAGATAAGGAGGACTCAAAGGCCTTGCACACAGTGGCAACTTCCTCCTGATTCACGCAGACCTCCCAAAGGCCCATGATCCAGGTCTCCATTTTGTTCAGTTCCAGATTGAGAGTCTTCCACTGAGGCAGGGCAGTGGTGACACATGAGCAGACCCAGCCAAGGAAAGAGAGGAGCAGAGCCCCGAGCTGAGTTTTCCCACGGAAACTCCAGGCCATGGTTGCTCCCACTACAGAGGCTGAAAGAAAAGGAGGACAAGTGACTCAGTGATTGGTTAGCGGGGAGTACTTTGGGGGTTGTTGAGTAGAAGGCCTTTCACATTTGGAGAGGGTTCCTGTTTCAGTTTTCTAGGCAGCAGCTGAGGCAGGTGCCAGGAACTTGGCAATGTTTGGGTTACAGGGAGTGCCCAAGATCAGATGTCGGTGTGGATTCCGGGGGAGGGTCCCATGAGAGGCAAAAAAGCCAGAACAGTAAGCCATTAATACGTATTTGATGAATAAATTCATGAACTTAAAGTTAAAATCATTCCTAGTTCCGAGATGACAAGAATGATGTTCTGGGAATATACATTGATGTCATCTCTCTGGAGGGCAACATGAATGACTTCATGGTTCATACTTTCATATATACGCGTACCCTACCTCCAGGAACTTATCCTAATTTATTGTGAATATATGCAAAGATTTATGAAAGTGTCCATTCAAATATTGTTCCTAATTGTACATTTTGGTTAATACTAGGCAGCCATTTTAAAGTGATACAGAAGACATTTTAATGACATGAAAAATGTTTTTGATGTGTTAAGTGAGAAAAGCAGTTGACCAAAAAGTATATTGAGTATATAGAATACAACTTCACTTTCCTAAACAGTGCATATATGTATATGTACATATATATGTATGTGTATAGCTATACATATATACCACAAAATATTACCCACGGTTATTTTAGTCAAAGAATTATGATATTTTTTTATTTCCTTATTTGTGCTTGTTTATATATAGAGGGTGCCAAAAAAAAGTTATCTTAAGATGTGTATACATTTTGTGGCACTCTCAGTATCTTATAAATTTTATAAATGTATCATTTAGTATTTTTGTAAGCAGAATAAAAAGGAAAATTCCCCAATGCAAGGAACCCATCCCGACCCAGATTATACCTGGAGGGAAGGGCTCTGTCTCCAGTCTCCTGCTGCTGCTAGGACAGCAACCATAAACAAATGGTAGTCATACCTGCTTCCATCCTTATTTGTTGCTGCTGCTGAGTGGCAGGTTCTGACAGGAAATGAAATAATTAGCGTTTACTGAGTGCAGCTAAACGCCAGACTTTGGTTAGATACTTTATCCTCACGTAATTTCACACCACCGCTGTGACATACATGTTAGGTAACTTGCCCAAGTCCCCTACCTGGTAAGCAACAGATCCAACCCCTGAACCAGGCGACTTGGACTGTGACATTTCATGTTCTTGCCTCCAGGCTACAAAGGTGACTCCTCCTGCACTGAGCCTGCACACTGGCGGCACAGCATGGAGGTAAGGGTTAATCTTTATGGCAAAACCCGGAAGAAAACTGGGATTTATTATATTGAGGACATAAACGTTGACCAATGTATTCCCCTATTCATATTTTAACCTGCTGACTACCCTGTGGTACACTAGGAAATGAAAGCAGACGTGGGACAGTCAGGAAGGAGAAAGCAGTATCCTGACTATTTGAACGATATCTTGACACCCAAGCAGCCTGATTAGATTATTGGTGGTGTGGGGGTGGAGGGAGGCAAGCAGGATCATCAGGAATGCTCTTTTGTTCCCTTTTCTTTTATTATAGGCAAATTTCAAACATATACAAAAGTAGAGCAAATGGTATAAAGAAATCTCGTGTCCTATCACCCAGCTTCAAAAATTATCTGCTCGGACCAATCTTTTTTCCCCCATACCTGCGCCCACTCCGTGTCCCTCCCTTCATATTTTGAAGCAAAGGGGATGCTCTTTCAAGTTGCAGGCTCCTTTTGCTGCTCTTATAACAACCACATGTTTTATCAATACGATGGCAAAATATTATACATTCCTGGAAACGCTGTCTGCTTGTACAGTATCCATCCAGATTTGTGTTTGATACTTTTTTTCTAAAAATAGGCATGCCACATATGTGTGAGCGAGGCATGATGGGTCAGGAGGAATCCTTTCCAACAATGCTCCTCATCTCCTTGCCTTTCTTCAGAGCCCTTTTTTGATGATTTGTAAAAATTTGTGAATATGGAGACATATAAACCCTGATAAGTATGAACTATGAAGGAGGTCAGGTTAGTGAGGGGAAGTGGAACCTATTCATTTACGAGGTCAATTAAGTTCGTGAACTCGTCCTAGAAAAAGTGCTACATACCTCGTTGCCGAATATCACTGCGGTCACCTTCGAAGTACTCTCCTTGGGAAGCTATGCACTGATGCCTAGTACACACTTCAAAGTAATTTTGGAACTCTTTTTCTGGAATGGTCATCAGAGCTGTCGTTGTATTCCCCTTGATGTCCTGCATGTCATCAAAATGTCTTCCTTTCAATATTTCCTTTGTCTTCGGGTAAAGAAAGGAGTCATTGGGGCCCAGATCAGGTGAGTAGGGAGGGTGTTCCAATACAGTTATTTGTTTACTGGCTAAAAACTCCCTCACACAGTGTTGGGTGAGCTGGTGCATTGTCATGATGCAAGAGCCATGAATTGTTGTCGAAAAGTTCAGGTCGTCTAACTTTTTCACACAGCCTTTTCAGCACTTGGTTAACTGTTTGTCCAGTTGGTACAAATTCATAATGAGTAATCCCTCTGATATAAAAAAAAGGTTAGAAACAGCAGTGCAACAAGTTCGTGAACTTAATTGTCAGATCTCATATTAATTTCTTTTTATTTATTTAAGTATTCATTCATGCCTGCATGCATCGATGGCCTATGTATAGCGATCCCACTCCATTCCTGATGCTCTTTCTTCTCCTTCCTCAGCCTATCTCTGGCTCTTCCCTATCTTTTCCTGGAACCTTGAGGAAGAGTCTTTAGCTTATCCTTGTGGCCTCTCTACCTAGGGAGAGGCGGAGCTTCTGTAGTTGTGTTTGTGGGCATATATAGATCCCAAAACCTCAATCTCAAAGTAGCACCTCCTTCCAGTCTCAGTTCAGATTTCTTCTATTGTGAAACCTCCCTGATTCAGTCAGAGACTGGGTGCGCCTCCTCCTCTGCCCTTTGTACATTCCTCAGAGGTGGATTAAGCTTCAGGGTCTGTTAGTTGCACAGGTCCCTTCCAAGGCCTATACCTAATTTTGTATTTGTTATTATATATTCTTTTCCTTAAAGAGTCCTCCTCATCCCAGCAACTGTATAAGATTTAGTTCCCACAAAATCTGGATCCGTCTCTCATTTGCCTCCAAAATAGTAATGATCATATTTTCCCCGGATTATTTATTCACATATTTCTGGATTCCCAGCCTAACACAGTATCTGTCGTATAGTAGTTGTTCAATAAATACATAATACAGGAATTTTGTCTGGAGGTTCTTCTTTCTTGCTGGGCATTTAGTAGTAGTAGCATTTAGAGTTCAAAGTGAGGCTGACAGTTCTACCAAACAGAAGTTGACTTGGTTTTCTAGGGAGAGGAGCTTTCTAGATTGTTATGGCTATCCTTTGTGCTTTCTGTCTCAACCCAGTTTAATTTCCTTTGCTCATGTCATAGGAAGCTGCCCTTGCCTTACTAGGATGAGCAGATTGTTCCACAGACACTTAAAATTGACAAAGACCTTAGGGTCAGTATCTACGTGGGGTTAACCCTCACAAAATACCTTTTTAAAAAATTAAAGAGGGTGGTCTAGTGGTTCAGTTGGTTAGACCATGAGCTCTGAGTAACAGGATTGCCGGTTCAATTCCCACATGGGCCAGTGAGTAACTAGATTGAAGACAATGACATGAGCTGAGCTGTCGCCAAGCTGCCAGTGGGCTGCCGGATGTCTCAGTTGGTTAGAGTGTGTTCTTTTGATAACAAAGTTCCCGGTTTGACTCCTGCATGGGATGGTGAGCTGCACTCCCCCCCCCCCCCCCCACTGCAACTAGATTGAAAAATGGCGACTGGGCTTGGAGCTGAGCTTGTGCCCTCCACAACTAAGACTGAAGGACAACAACTTGACTAAGAGCTGATGGGTCCTGGGAAAGACGCACTGCTCCCCAGTAAAATTAAAAAAAAATTAAAGATAACATTTTAATTAAAGCGGTGCATGTTTATTGCAGAAAAATAATAAAAAACAGGGAAAGAGAATAAATACCATAAGTCCAGCAATCACAGAGATAATTTGGTGTGCATTCTTTTTTTTTTTTTAAAGGTTTTATTGGGGAATTGGAGAACCAGAACAGTGTTGGGGAATTGGGGAGGGGGAACAGACAAGTTATTGCTCTCACCAGCTAAGCCATCCTGCCCCCTGTTGGCAGCTCAGCAGCAGCTCAGCTTGGGCGCAGCTCACTGGCCCATGTGGGAATCGAACCAGAGACTCTGTTATTCAGAGCTCTTGCTCTTAACCAACTGAGCCACTTGGCCGGCCCTTGGTGTACATTCTTTACCTGTATATATGTATCTATATCTCTTCATTGTTTTTTTAAAAAAGAATCATACTGTGTATTGTGACATCTTTCAGTGTGTAACATTTAAATAATGAAACAATTTAAAAAAGCTTTTGATAAAAATTGATTTATAGTTTCTGATAGGAAGTGCTGAATACATTGTTCTACTTCACACAGTATTAATGTTATTTATACCTGGGTAATATAAATATGTAATATATTACATAGATGTAATATATGTATATTTATATTACAAAGATGTAGTATATGTGTATGTAATATATGCACATAGATGTAATATAAACTATGCATTACAAACGGAGTACAATTATAGACAGACTTTTATTTATAATGAGGTGACGCACTTCGTTGCACAACTCCAGAGGGCACCATTCATTTAGACCCTGATGGCCAATGCGGCCCAGGAGAGTGAATATTTAACGAAAAAAGATCAAGATGGGCTCGTCGGATCTTCTGGCTAGAGACATTTCACAGGTAAGCGTTTTGAAATTAAGAAAGGTTCAGTTAGGATTGTTTATTAGGTTAAAACATTTCATTTATTCTAGTGAAAAACGTGCAGAAAGAGACACGGTATTTGAAAACAGCTAAAAAACGAAAACGCGTCTACCCAGTTTGCCAACTACGAGACGCCGTGGAACTTCCACGATAGGAGAGTCGCGGTGCCTGCTGGGAGTTGTAGTGCAGTCGTCTCCTTCCGTGCGGCGGTCTCGGCCTTGCGAGACTTTGTTTCCCGGCAGGCCGCGCGCCAAGGCTGCCGGCGGGACTGGAGCTGCTACGCTGGCTATTGAAGAGTGAGTGACCCTGTGAGCGTTGGAACCTGTGGTGGCGATGGCCTCGTTCGTGACGAAAGTTCTGGCACCCTCGGGGAGTCTGGAGAAGGAGGACTTGGGCGCTCAGATCAGCCACCTTACCTGGCGGGTGGAGGAGATCAAGGTACAGGCAGTGCAGCCGTTGGCTGACTTAAAAAGGGACGCAGGATCATTGTACTACGGGACGGAGAAGAGTGAGGGATGGCGGCACACAGAGTGGAGAAGAGCAGAGTCGCGTGTGGGGCTGGGCGGGAAGAATTAGGGGTGGGAAGGCTGTGGGTTGAGGAGGGAGTTTGTAGGGGAGCCCAGACAGGGGTTGGGGACCGAGGAGGCGAGGAGGCCTGGGACGGTGGGAAGGAAGAGGCGGTGGCTGGGGGGGATGTTGGGAAGTGGGGTTAGGTTTGGGAGGGATGGAGGAAGGGAACCCGGAGGAATACCAAGTAGAGATCGCAGAGCCGGGAGGTGGGACTGGGAGCGCCGAGGTATCTAGGGAGGGAGCATATACCAGAGGGACCGAAACGAGGACGGGACTCCTCGCCGTCTGTGAGTGTTTATTTCCTCCACCCACGCCTCTTTGTACGGCTTGTTGATGAATGTAATAGCTTTGGGAGGATTGTACCACTCTCCTTCCTGAAATTTTTGTTGTTAAAATCAATGAGTCTGTTTACCAAACTCTCTTCTCCATCCCCAGGCCCTTGAAGGGGGTGGAGAGTTACAAAACGTGTGAATGGCTCTTCTGTGGACCCTGCTGTCCTGAGATCGATGCAGAAACTAATGGCACATAGCCACACGCAGTCTCACTTTGTACTGCTTTTTGTTTACCTCGCCGGTATTTGCCCCCATCTTTGTTGTTGCTTTCATTTAAAGTTATGTGTACTGCATACCTCTGGATGTAAAGTTTGGCATTGTACCATAAAGGCACAAAAAGGGTGTTCTTTTACGAAAAACGGTTTCTTAAATTTTAAGTATTTTTGTCATTGACATTGCTTATTTAATATGGCTTCAGAATTTTCCACCACTTTTTGTATAATCGAAAGAGGACAATTAAGCCACATTAGCATGGCTCCTACATGTTCTGCACCTAACTTATCCTTTGTTTCACTAGTTTCTTTTCCCAACTTGAATCTTCAGCCAATTGAAATTTACTTTTTATATTCCAAGCAGGCTCACTTTTTTTTTAGTTTCCAGATTTTGCTTATATTGTCATTTTCCCATCTTTTACTGTAGTATTTTTACCCATCTTTTCAAGTTCAATATCAAATGTAGTTTCTGCATGAAAGCTATCCTCATTTTTCTCTCAGGCATAAGTGATTTCTTTCTCAGTTGTGCTCCTGGAGGACGTTAACTGTGTTGCTGTATTACATTTCTGTATTCTCGTTACTTAAGTGTGTGTACTATCTTTCCTATCGAGAAGGAATCTATATGTGGGCAAGCATAATTTTTGTGTCTTCTAAAGCATTGACTAATTCAATGCAAACTATTCAATAATTTGTTTATTGAATTATTTTGAATTAAAAGATGATGAAACTCATCAATTTAGGGTTATAATATTAGGCCTTAAAATTGTATAATCAAGAAGCTAGAAATCCAAAAATTGATTGAGGTATACAGATTATGGATTTAAGGTATCTATTTGCTTTCTTTTCTGTTAGATGTATGATTCAAATTGGTGCTGTAGTCTGAGCTGATATATCAATCAATATGAGAACTTCTGGCTCTGCCTTCCTCTTTTTCAGCTTTTGTACCATTTCTGGGCACTTGGGATTTGGTGATCATTGTCTTCTTGCACCCTAATAGTGTTATGGGACCTTTAATGGTGGGAGAAATGTGTTTTTCAAGGAAACCCATTGGCTTGGAGGGAAACTGAATGGGTGTGGGTAACTGGCAATATAGCTCCAACATGGAAAATGTCTAATGGAAGGCGAATTGTATATTTTTAACAGAGTTTTCCACTCATCTCATTGTAATTTTTCTTTCTTACCTTATAGGGTGAGGTGTGCAGTATGATAAGCAAGAAATACAGTGAATTCCTGCCTAGCATGCAAAATACACAGGACCTGGTTACCCAAGTGGATAAGCTATCTCATGACATTGACCAGCTGAAATCCACGATAGAGAGTGAGGTAAGAATAGTTTGTTATATTGGGTGGTTTGTAAGGAAGCAGTTCAGCTTCCTGATTACTAAGACATTTCAGTTCTGTTCAACTTTTTAAGGCCTCACTTTTTCTTTGGTAAATGGAAGTTGAATTAGATGATTTTAGTGTGACTTCCAACTTTAAAATAGACATATTTTCCAAAAATATAATTTAAACTATTCTTTTTTATGGTAAAAAATTTTTTTAGCTATAATGAAATCTTGAATTTGAGTAGCAGTTTATAAATTTTTAAAAAATAACCTCAGGATTTTATTGTCTTCATAATAAAATAAAGCAGATGAAGTTTAGAACTGGATCATTTGGGCTTTTCTTTTGTCACCTTTTAGTTTAAAATCTTTGTATTTGTTAATGGACAGCATTCTCTTATATCTGCAGCTGGCCTCAGTACATTCAAGCTTTAGCACCATCTTTTCTTTTTGCCTTCTTCTGGAAAATTGTCTCAGTTTGCCAATCACAGCCACTCTACTTCCTGTCATAAAGTCAATTTTCCTTGGACACACAGAGAATCCGGGCCCATCTTGTACTGTGTCGCTCTGTGGGGCTAGTGCTTGCTATACTTCTTATGGAAGGTCTGGCAGGTTTCAAAAATGTTTACTATGTTTGCTGGAGTGCTGTCATCACAATAAGAAATAAGCCAGTCTGGAAACAAATATCTGCTTTATAATTTTAAAACATTTTTCACATATATTTATCTCACCAAGATTTTTCACTTCCAGTTTCCTTTTAGGAAAAATAGACAGTTGAAAGAAATCAAGTTGATATTAGACGTTTAAACAAAGTTTAATCTTAGATTTCTTCTACATCTATTTCTAAATTATTACTCAGGGCTCACTGATATTCAAAATCAAGATGTTGAGGTTTTCTCAAGGTCCTTAAGGAAAGACACTAAATCTCTTCTCTTTGTGATAGTTACTAAAGAAGGAAAGTGAACAAAATGTGTTTTCAAAACTTTTCTACAAAACTTGAATCACAAGGGGGGAAATCACTAGTTTACCTAGAAAATCTATTTAACAGCCAATTTACCAATGATTCTGATTAGAGGTTTCAGTAAAAATAAATCTGTTACTCCACAACTCTGGCACAGTTCAAATAATATTTTCAGTGTGTATATGTATGATCAGTGAGTCAACAGTGCAATCTTAAACTGTATTATTAGAAATGAAGTGTCTGGAACAAGAAAATAATGGGCTCTGTATCTTTTGCTGGCCAGATTATGGCTGGCAAAATTTATTCACTTTTGGTTGTTGTATTTTGAAAGATGGCTGGTCTAGTTGAGAAGGTCCAGACCTGAATACTATACCATCTGAAGAACAATGAAAGAAACTGAGGGTGTTTAGCCTTAGTAGGAAACACTTTCAAAATTTGAAGCCCTATCATATTAGAGAAATTCAA
Organism: Hipposideros armiger; assembly: GCF_001890085.2. Lineage (NCBI taxonomy): Eukaryota > Metazoa > Chordata > Mammalia > Chiroptera > Hipposideridae > Hipposideros > Hipposideros armiger. The sequence goes on from NW_017731787.1 coordinate 219,153, forward strand.
ATTTATTGCTAGAGAATAGGAATTAGATTCACTAGGTGGATATTATAAAGGGGCTTATTCAGTCATTTGGTATATTTATTGAACATCTGCAAGTTGCCAGACACTGTGAAAGTTGCAGAACTAGACAGTTTTAATTTCAAAATGTGAATCTCATGCCTGCTATGAATGTGTAAAATAGTGTGATACATACTAAATAGGAATAATCCCAGTTAAAGAGAGGAGATGTAGCTAAGCATGGCTTCCTGGAGAAATAGTTTCCAAACCAAAACCTGAAGTGATAGGTAATTAGGCAAAAGAAGAAGGAAGAGCGTTTTAGGAGGGCATAGGAAACAGCATTGCAGAGGCATGGAGGTAATGGAGAGATGACACTTCGGGAGAGTTGCAAGTATTCCATGTTACTGTGTTTAGAGAATGTGGTGGGAAGGGACATGAGATAAGATTGGAAAGGTAAGTAAGGACCTTCTATATCAGTTTAAGTAATATGGATGTTGTCTTGATGGTACTGTAGAAGCCATGGAGGATTTTAAATAAGAGAGTGACATCAGATTTGAATTTTAGGAATCCCACTTTACTTGCAGTTTGAAGCAAGGACATGAGGAAATGAAAGGCAATTAAAGCACCAAGAAGCAGAAATAATCAGACAAGATGGGCCGGTGACCTGCTGTAAAGTCAGTGGCAATGGGGATGGAGAAAAGTGGATGAATCCTAGTGACATTTAAGAGATAGGATCTTTGGGACTTGATGCAGGGAATCAAGGATAATTGGGACTTCGTCATTGATGTGCCATTCATTGAAGTAGAGAACCTAGAGGAGAAGGAGTAGGTTTTTGTAGGGGAAATGATTTTAAATATGGGCTGCCTAAGGGATATCCAAATGGAGCTGCACAGTTGGATTGTATTAAGATGAGGCTAGACTGTTGTAAAGAAAATGGAGGGTGGAGAGAAAGGTTGATATTGAGAGATAGGGAATGAGTAAACTTGAAATGCAGTGGTTCAGGCAAAATACATATTTTGTAATTGTATTATAGTCTAGGCTAGCAGGCTGATTCTACAACCTAGGGCCTACTACTCTAGTATAGTCTGTGTCAAGTACTGTGAAGGGGATCTGAGATTTTTAACCTACTTTGAAGTCAGCAGATTAACCTGCCACAGTTTCATGATTCTATTAGAAGACAGGAAAGAAACTCTGTGGGTGAGAGATGGACAGTTTATTATTCACAGCAGTAGCCAGAGTATGAGAATTTTTGTACAGTGCCTTGAGCCCCAATTCTTAAAGGGCAGTGTGTAGTGGATTGCATTATAGAAGAGAACTCCTGAGTTTAGGGAACCTGAATCTCTTACAATGAGTAGCAAGGGTATCTGCTTTTTGCCTTGCAGCGGTTCTCAACCTGTGGGTCGCGACCCCTTTGGGGATCGAACGACCCTTTCACAGGGGTCGCCTAAGACCATGGGAAACAAAAAGATATTTACATTACGATTCATAACTAGCAAAATTACAGTTATAGAGTAGCAATGAAAATAATTTTATGGTTGGGGGTCACCACAACATGAGGAACCGTATTAAGGGGTCGTGGCATTAGGAAGGTTGAGAACTGCTGCCTTAGAGGGAAATACTATCTCTGTTTTCCATGCTGTTTACTACTACACAAACGTTCTTGAAAAGATAATTCAGAACTGAAGACAGCTAATGTTTCACTTGCAAGGCAGTGCAGAAATGTGAGGAACCCCTAAAGAATTAATAGTTTGTAGAGCAGCGCAATTGGCAACACCTGGTGGCTTATTATAACTGGAGGCTCTCAGGCTCCATCCCAGACCTACTGAATAAGAATCTGCATTTTAATAAGATTTGCTGAGTGTTACGTACGTTACAGTTTGAGAAGCACTGCTCTAGGATTTTGTTGTTTGCGTGGTTGAAGTTGATCTCTTCCGATGTCCAGATTATAGCTGGAGGTTAAGGGCAAAGAGAGGGCACAGAAGAGACACATCTGTTTTCTTTCTATTTTTTTTTTTAAATTAAAGTTTATTGGGGTGACAATTGTTAGTAAAGTTACATAGGTTTCAGGTGTACAATTTTGTAATACATCATCTGTATATCACATTGTGTGTTTACCACCCAGAGTCAGTTCTCCTTCCATCACCATATATTTGACCCCCTTTACCTTCATCTACCACCCTCCTCTCCACTTACCCTCTGGTAACCACTAAACTATTGTCTGTGTCTATGGGTTTTTGTTTCTTTGTTTGTCTTGTTCCTTTGTTGCTTTCAGTTTTATATCCCACATATCAGTGAAATCATATGGTTCTCGACTTTTTCTATCTTACTTATTTTGCTTAGCATAACAATCTCAAGTTCCATCCATGTTATCACAAATGGCACCATTTCATCTTATGCACATCTATTTTCTTAGGACTCAGACTTGGAAATGGTGCACGTCACTTCTTATTTTTCATTGGTGAGATCTTAGACACATGGTCACATCTAATTGTGAAGGATGCTAGAACGTAGTCTATCTAGTTGGGTAGCCATGTGCTATTACTCTGGGAAAGTGAGAGAATGGATTTTAATGAAGAGTTTGCACATCAGCCCATCTATATACATATTTGGAGGTTAGGAAAATGATGTGGACTTAAGATAGCAGCACTTAGAAATTGAAGCCGCAGGAATGGATGAGGTTGCCAGAGAGAGTTGAGAGCAGAGTTTCCCAACCTAGGCACTGTTGATATTTGGAGCTGGATAATTCTTTATCATGGGGGCTGTCCTGTACATTGTAAGATGTTCAGCAGTATCCCTGACCTCTACTCACTTGGTGCCAGAACTCCTTCAGTTGGGACAAGCCAAAATGTCTCCAGTCATTGCCAAATGTCCCTGGATGGTTGTGGGGCAAAATTTATTTTTTGAAAACCACTGGTTCAGAGTAAGAAGAAGTCCAGGGAGAAAGGAATAGCAATACGTATGAAGTAGCCAGAGGGAAAATGAAGCTCCCAAAAGAAAATGAAAAGGAATGGCCAAAGAAAAGGAGGAAAATCAGTAGAGAAGGGCGTCATAGAACTAAGGGAAGGAAAGTAATAGTGTACTAATAAATAGTTAAATATTGATAATTTATGCTTTGAATTTAGCAACAAGGAGTTGATTGGTGGTTTTGGCATCAATTGTTTTGAAGTAGTTTTGGTGGAATGGTGGGGGTAGAAACCAGATCATAGAGTTATAGCGTGAATGAGGTAAGAAAGTAAAGACAGTGAGTCTGAATCACTCTTGCAAGAAATGTGTTTGTGAGAAGGAGGAGAGAAGTAAGTTAGCAAGCTATAGGGTGGTTGCTGAGGTGGAGGAAATTTTTTTCTTAAAAATGGGTGAAATTTTAATATATTTAAATCTGTTGGAGGAGCCATGCTTTAGTAGCTGTTCAATCAGTATATAGTTCATGAATAAAGAATGAAATAGGTAGGGGTAAAAGATGCAGAGGAGAAGAAATAATTGATAATGTAAAGTCCCTAAAAAGGTGGGACAGAATGGGAGGTGGATTCTGACTCAAAAAAATTTTTCTAATAGAGCTATACTATTGCAGAATGAGTTGGTAATGAGGAAACCTGTCTGGTAATCCAGGTGGATGAGCTCTCTGATGAAAGATAACTGCTTAAACTAAGAGTAGATGGTGACAGGAGGATAGTATGTGGATGGGAATGGGCGTTCCTGCATAGGATAAGGGTTTGGACTAAGTGGACCACTTAAGGTCTATTCAAGTTACTATGTTCTGTGATTTTTATCCCAATCTTAACCAGCATTTAAATTTCAACATGAATTACATTCACCTAATAAAGCTTATTGATTAGCTTTAAAGTTTTATTTTAAATACCTACTTTAAATGTTTTGTTTCTTAGATATAATATAGCTTAAAAGTGTACTTGTCTTTGATGTGTGAATTAGGTCCGCCAGGATCTTCATGTATCAACTGCTGAATTTACAGACTTGAAGCAACAGTTGGAAAGAGACTCAGTAGTCCTAAGTTTGCTTAAACAGCTACAAGAGGTCAGTACATTCAAATCAAACTTTAGTGTTTTGGTAGCAAGAAAGTTACTATTTTTTTTCAGTTGATCTCATTAAATGAGTATACCCTGACTATATAGTATTTTTTCATATTTTAAAAACAAACAAGCAGACAGACTTGAAATAATAGGATGTATAAAATAAAATACCTAATGGCTGTACTTATCATTTCAGTTTTCTATAGCTATTGAAGACTATAATTGTGCATTAGCAGAGAAGAAGTATGTCACTGCTGCTCAGCGTCTAGAAGAGGTATTGAACATTTTCTCCAAAGCATAAGCAATTAGTACTATTCTTGTTTTTGGTAAATTTTGTGCTCCATTTGTTCTTATCATTCATTATACAAATACCGGGGGTGCCAAAAAAATGTATACAAGTGGACACTTTGGTCAGCATTGCTCAGGCAGTGGTTCGCCGTAATCAGAAGTGTCTGGATGCTGATAGTAACCACTTTGAGCACCTCTTGTAACTGCAAATGTCAAACGTTACTTGTATTCATCTTTTGTTATCGGTATATATTGAGTATTACAATTTTAATCCAGTTTCCCTTTCTTAAAATGTGTATACATATTTTTGGCACCCTCTATATAATCTGATTCCCCTGAGTCCAGATGAAATGTTTAACAGTGATTATATTTCACTACCAGGCACAGAAATGCTTGAAGTTATTAAAATCCAGAAAATGCTTTGATTTAAAAATGTTGAAATCTCTCAGCATGGAGCTCACAATACAGAAACAGAACATACTGTATCACCTTGGAGAAGAGTGGCAGAAGCTGATTGTATGGAAGTTCCCACCATCAAAAGGTGCTGCTGACCTCAGGTGGACTGCTTTGCTTAATCTGCCTGAACCAGTTTGGCTTCTGAATATATTCTCAATACTTTATATTGGTAGATGAGAAAGTTTCACTTATTAATCTCTCAAGTCTTTATTAACTTCTCATATTAAGCAAAATGCTTGTTAGGACCAACTTATCTGGATCTCTAAAGTGTCCTTACTTTACTTCCCTTATATCTCTATTTCTATCCCTTTCACTAGGAAGGAGCAGAGAAGAGGGAACATGATTGGGTGGGTGGGGTCGTGATAAGGGTATGGCAGAGGAGGTGCCATACCCGCCTCTGCCACACAGAATTTCCACTGCCTTGTAGGATGTACCCGTTCCCAACAACAGCCCCTAATCGTAACAGTGTATCTTGACTAGAAAACTTAAAGAAGCTGTTCAGTCATTCTCCTTCTTGCTGAGGAAAGAAGGCAGGGGATCAGTGAGACAGGGGTTTGGCTCAATTTTTCTCAGTCCTTGGGGAAAAATGGTGACAAAGTCATCAGATGGGGATGCTTTGCAAAATGAAAATATAGTATAGCTTTGGCATTGGCATTTATTTATACTACTTGGCTTTCAGTCCCTCTGCCCACCTCTGGGTGTGAGCCCCCTTCGATGTCTTGTTTATACAAAGTGAAACCTCTGAGGGTATATGTAAAGGACATGCCATTAAACATGGTGTCTTTTCCCACATTAAATCTTGAAATTAGTTTATTTTAAGGAAAACCTCACAGTCTCTCTTTGTTCCCTTTCCCATATCCTCTTAGGCCTCCAAGTATATGTGTGTGTGTGT
>NW_017731787.1:224897-231228 GCF_001890085.2 Hipposideros armiger
TGTTAAACTTGTTTGACAGGCTATTCTCTTTACTTGGTAAGAAAGAACAAAGAAGAGGAGGCCTTAAGGGAAGCCTTCATTCAGTCATTCAGTACATATTTAATAAGCGTTTATTGTAGGTGTATCATCTTGCTTTTGCACTTAGTTTCATTATTTGAACATGCTATCAGTAAAACTTACCTGTTTTAAAGTGATGTTAAGGATATGTATATTATAATTAACATTTGATTGCATTATAACTGTATTGTAATAAAACAACATATTTAGGAATATCAGTAGAGAATGGTTCTGAGGACTGTAAGTGGAAACATCTTAAACTGCTGAGATAGCTGATATTTTTTCCCTTTTTCTTAGATACCAGCAGCTTGGAATCTTGCCTACAAACAGAACTTCATTTATACACTGAACAATCTCAAAATGAAGAGAAGACCCCTATGCCACCAACCAGTTCTGTCCTCTTGGCATTTTCTGTTCTTGGGGAGCTACATACCAAACTTAAATCATTTGGTAAGACACACTACTTTGTTCCATTTACATGAAATCTCAGAAGGTCCAGTGTTAAAGACAGAAAAAAATTATAAAATATTCTTTGGATAATATTGATGATGGTTTGTAGGGGCTGACCTCATTCATCAAATGGAATTGTCATAAATATTAGCTTTTTTACTGAGGGCTTAGATACTTTCTTTTCTTTGTTTTCTTTTTTTTTCTTCTTTAAATTAACTGCTACAATTTATTTTATCTGATTTTTTTGAATAATTTAAATAAAAATCTGTAGAGAACCTGGGAAACTTCAGTGGGAAAACCTGCAGTGCGTAACGTGTGGTGTGCAATGTCCTGACATGTATTTCTGTTGTTAGACTCCAAGATATTTTTTTTTGACATTCTTCATTTAAAAGTTTATTCTAGTAATTTTTTTTATGATTGTTCATATAATTTTTCAGGTCAGATGCTGCTGAAGTATATCCTTAGGCCTCTGGTATCTTGCCCCTCCCTTTTTGCTGTGATAGAAAACCAGCCTAATATTATTATCATTCGGTTTGAATCTGTGATGACTGACTTAGAACATCCATCGCCATCTGAAGTTTTTGTGAAAATCAGACTGGTACTGGAAGTGCTCCAGAAACAACTTCTAGGTATGTACCTCCAAGGCAGTGCTTTTATATTTTGTAAAACTCATTATGGTTTTTGAAAGTATCGATGTCCACAGTCTGAGTGAATGGAGATCAGAGGTGAGTAGATTATGCATGGGAACAAAGTAGTTACCTTCTTACTTCTTGCTCTACTTTGTGTTCCTTCTCTGCCCTATACTGACAAGTAAGGTTATCATTGGTACCCTAGATTCTGTATTTGTAATATTTAGTTGGATTCTAGGATGCCCTTGGCTCACTTGATTCCTAGTAACATCACATTTTGGGACTCTTGCTTTAATTATTTCTGCTTCTCCAGAAGCAGAAATGAACCAAGAGCTGTTTTACATATTTCTGTGGGAAAATCCGTTAACCTGACAGAAACAGACTAGATTTAAGATAGGAAGTGAATTACATTCCAACTCAAACTATTGGTTAGGTTTTTATATATTCACACTTGAAATAGCCAGTTTTTGTGTTGCTTGAATAATGTTTTGGTTGTCATACTATTGAAAGTAAAGTTTCTTCTGGTGTTTTAATACTGTTTTCTTTTTAGCCTGTTTGACTTACCTTCTTTTTTTGTATTTCTCAGTTATCTTATTGAATAGTCAAATCAAGCATTCTTGCTGTGAAGAAAATAAAAAAAATTTGCTATTGTTTATATGCCTTCCTGGCAGTTATATAGTTTATTTAGGGAATAAATATGCAAGGAATTCTTTCTAGCTTTGACAGTAGCAGAGAAGAAAAAAAATCTTAAGACTTGCATAAATTGCAAAACTCCACAGTAGTTTTCTTGTTTCTTCCCTTAGGGAGATAATACACTTTTATTTTTATTAGATCTAAACAGACTTGTAAACAGAATATCAGAGGATTGGAAGGAAGTGGAGAGGTGACTCAATCCAAGTGTCTCTGTGCTTTACTGTCCTCTATAACTCTACCATCAGTTGGTCATATAACCAGCCTAAGCACCATTAGTGAGAGGAAACACTTCTTGAGGCATTTCATCTTACTTCTGGGCAGCTGAGTACTATGAAGTTTTTGTTTTTTAAACATCATATTTCCTTTCTATATTAAATACTATTACCAAAATCCACAGTTTGCAAATTAAATCTGTAGGGTAGTTGTTTAAAAAGTTTGTTCAAAATATATTGCCTTGTAATGTCTGCTTTATTGAGGCTATTTCTACTATGTGGAGCTAGATAGGCAAATCTGTTTCCTGTTACACTTGATGGACTTTCAAATTCTTTACAGTAGCTGTTATTATTTCCCCTACATCTTATCACCGGCATGAACATCTTTAGGTTTTTTTTGAATGACATAGTTTTAAATTCCCCTTATCTTAATTGATGTGTGAATATATTCCATTTCTTCTATACCCCTCTTGTTAAAGTATGGTGTTCAAAGCAAGACAAATATTCTTGGTATACTCTGAGCCAATTCAGAATAGTGTGGGTGCATTCATGTCCTCTTTCTCAGTTTTGTGCTGCTTATAGTATAGGCAAAGGCTATTATTACACAGTTAACTCATTGAGCTTAATGTAAATAAAAACCCTGTGTCACATTCAGTGCAAACTGCTGCTTTCCCATCTTACACTTGTACTTGACTTTTTTTCAGTTAACATTAATCTTTGTTAAATTTTACTCAACACAGTTTTGCAATGTGTTTATGGTTCTTTCTACTTCATTTGAGTGCGTAATTGATAACCCTGTTTTCTTATACTTTAAGTCAGTTATGGTACTGTTTCCTGGGATAGGGCCAGAAAAGGGGGGTGTTCTGGAGAATTCCAGTAGAAGTCACTTTCCAGTTTGACACGGTTCATTGAATTAATTAGTACTCACCCTGTTATTTTATTTGTAAGTTTTCTTAGTACCTAGGATAGTTAGAGCCAAAGACAACTCAGCGTTGCTAGGTGCTCTTCTAATCTCTTTATGTATTTATTTAGGCTTTAGTTTCTCTTTTACCATTTATTCTTCCCCTTTTGGCTCAGAGATCATTGTCTTTGGCAAAGAAAAGGATAGAAAGCAGAAGTTTAGGAAATCTGTGTTCTCATTGATATCCATCAATCAACATTCCCTTCCTTTATCTTCTTGATCTAACTATAACCTGAAAATCATATGTTGACTCCTTAGCTCTTTCTGGAATCCTCTACTTTCTTTGGGTTTTAGTTATTCTGAAACTTCATAAAGGCTTTTGCCCTTCCACTTATGTTTGAATATATATTTTTTCTTCCAAGTTTGCTTTATTATTAAGCATTATTATACCAACGACAACAAAGGAGCTTTTAAAAGAGGAGAATGAATATTCTTCTACAAAGAATTTGACAAAATGTATAAAAAGCCTTAAATCAGGATTTCAACTTCTAGGATTCTGCCCTAAAGAAATAATCTTAAATACATAAAACCATTTATTTATGTATAAGGTTGTTCATCACAATGTTACTTATAAGGCTGAAATACTGGAAAGTAGAATCCTAGAAGTTGAAATCTTGATTTCAACATATGAATTGGGGGAGGGACACAATTCAGTCCATATGATGTATGCACACACGTGTGTGTGTGTGTGTGTGTGTTTGGGAAATTATCATATATATATATGTACACACACACACACACACACACACACACACACACACATATGAATCTGAGGGAGGAATACCAACCAAACTTAAAATTGGTCACATTGGCAAGGAAAGAAAGATAAGCTTGTGCGTATGGAGAGGGTAAATTTGGATTTTTTTCTCTATAAAACTTAATGGTGTTGGTCTTGTCACAACAAGCATGTTTTGCTCTTGCCATGAATGCTTTTCTGGAAAGTATAAATTACTAAAATTTACTAAGAAGCAGAAACTCTGAACATACACGTAATTGTAGAAGAAATTCAAAAGGTTGTTAAAGATTTGGCACTAAAAAGGCCACCATCAGGCACCAATGGCTAAATTCTACATGTTCTTCAAATTACAGATAATTCTTTGTTGATCAAGTTCTTTGGGCGATAGTAAAAAGAAGAAAAGTACCCTAATACATTTTTTAAAGACCAGCATAAAGTTACTACTATAATATATAATGGTAGCTTACTCACAGAGAAAACTCTATAGAAGGATTTTACCTTTGATTTACAAATGCAAACATAAAAATAAAAATAATAAATCCAGTGGTACCTTTAAAAAGGACACATTGTGACCAACGGTTTATTCTAGGAGTGCAAAGATGGTTCAGCATAAGAAAGCAATCAGTCAGTTCATTATGTCGACATACTGTTACATCATTAGATATGGAAAATATTATGACAAAATTTAGTGCCCTTTACTTGTAAAACACTAAACAAAATAGGAATATAATGCTTTCTAATAGTTTGAAATCTTTATGATATGATCTTAAGGGGGAAAAAAGGATACAAAATGCTTTTTATTGTGTGATCACACCTATGTATCACACTTACCGTTTTCTTCTCTGATATGTATGCATATACCCGTTCAACAAATCTTTGTAGAGCAAGGCACTGTACCAACTGCTTATACCACTTGACTAAGATGGTGCCTGCATTTAGGTTTATGATCTACATCAGCATTGTCTAATAGAAATAAAATGCGAGCTACATAATTTGAAATTTTCTAGTGGCCACATTAAAAAACTGTTAAATGAAACTTGAACATATATATTCCATCCCCCCCCCCCCCCCATCTCCAAGCCGTTGTTCTCAGCCTAGTTGTGGAGGACGCTGCTCACTGGTCCATGTTGGTATTATGATCATTGTGCTCTACCCGGCTGAGGCAGTTGGTCGCTGTCCTTCAGATGGCTGCTCATGGCAGCTCTCACTGGCTGCGGGCCACTCATGCTGACTCCCAGCAACTCACACTTGCTACTGGCTGCGGCTCACAGTAGCTCATGGCAGTCTGCGGCAGTTCAAGCCGTCCACTGGCCACTCCCGGCAGCCCAGATCCAGGTCGAGCTGCTGCTCACAGTCTCAGCTATAGAGGGCGCAGCTTACTAGTGCAGCTTACTGGCCCATGTGGGAAGCAAACCAGCAGCCCTGTTGTTCAGAACTTGCGCTCTTAACAGCTGAGCTATCTGGCTGCTCTTGAACTTGTATTTAGTAATATATTTTATTTAGCCCAACATATCCAAGTTTTCATTTCAATATATAATGAATATAAAAGTTATTAATGAGACATTTTACATTTCTTTTTATACAAACTCTTCCAAATTTGGTGAATATTTTGTACTTACAGTATATCTCATTTCAGATGCAAATTTTCCCTAGAAATACTTGATCTGTATTTAGATACCATAAAATTTACAGTTGAAAAAGTAGTTCCATACCTAAGTTGTTTCAAACATACTGAAAAGTTTTCCAATAGTTGTAATGAGTACCCAAAATTTAGGAATACCAAAATGAACATTGGTTTGTATTATGAAAAGGTTTAATTTCAACATAAATTCTTGCATCTGTCTGGAGAGGTCACAAATAAGCTTTCCTTGGAACTTCACATTTAGCTTGTTCATATGCATTGTGATCTCAATAGAAACAAAGTGCGTTGCCACTTATCTTTGATTATTGAGTATTTGGCGAACATTACTTTTGTTGCAAGAAAATCTTGACGATAACAGTACAGTAAATTTTTGTAAAACTCTTCTAGACTGAACTAATGAGCATTGGCAAAGGACGTAAGATCATCATATTTATTGCCTTCTATTTCTTTCAACAGCTCAAGAAATCAGTGATAATTTATAGTGTTTGCATGTATATACACTGAATGATTTTAACGCCTGTATTCATGACACTTCATAGAGTTCGTTTGAGAAAAAACTATGTATTATGCAGTGGAGATAAGCAATAAGGGAATCATCAGTCTCTCATTTTAAAATTACAGTAAATGTGGGCCGGCTGAGTGGCGCGTTGGTTGAGTTGACTTGGGATGCCAGCTCTGAGCAGCAGGGCCCCAGTTCAGATCCCATATTAGGGCCAGTGACGCAGCACCCTCTACAGCTAAGATGGTGAACAACAGCTCGACCTGGAGCTGGGCTGCTGCGAGTCACTGGCGACGGCGTAGGCAGCAGTGGAGCTGCAGTGGGCTGCGGTAAAGCTACTGTGAGTGGCTGGCAGCTGGTGTGAGTGGCCAACAGCCGGCATGAGCTGCCAAGAGCCGCTGTGAGCGACCGTCCAGTGGCTGGTGACTGATCTGCCTCACCCGGAAAGAGCG
>NW_017731787.1:231776-239680 GCF_001890085.2 Hipposideros armiger
GCAAGAACCCAGGTGATTTTTAGCTGGCCAAAGTTACAAGCTCAGGTCCTATTAAAATCACATTTTTATTTGGACATTTAATTGTGATTTCAGGTGACTAATTTTGTCCGTTCTTTTTTGAGAGGAAACTTAATAAATAAAAACTTAATAAATTTCCAATGTGTTTGCTGAAAATGTCTCTTAATATTGTTTCTTTTTCTAAAAAACTTTTGCACAGCAAACAAGCAGGGTTTTTGTTTTGCTGTTTTAGCAAATTGTAGCTGCCATTTATTGTGAAATTTGTGACATATTTTCTTCCTGTCTCTCTTTTTGTTCTTTTACTGTTGCAGCAGTTCTACTAGCTTCTGCATCTTATGATTCTGCTTCAGTATTGTACCTTAATTTTAAATTTAGAAGTCTGGCAGTAGTTGTTTTCCTCAACTAGAAAAATAACTATATCATTAAAATAATAAGTATTTTAATTTAACTACCTTTTACAATTTATATAGAAATCACTAACTTGTGCTGTGTGGGTAAAATATTCAGGGAAACACATTACAGTGTTAAACTGGTGCATAGAACAAAACATCATTGTAATGGAATGAATCTGTTTATATTAACTGGATTGGAAATACTAGAAGTAATGTAGGTGCCTAATGTGAGGACTACAGTGCAGCATAATAGCTTATGTGATGCAGTGGTTAAAGTGAAATGTTTAATTAAGTATCAAAACAACAAGGCTGTGTTTAATAGAAAAATATTTTGTGCTACTTTCTCTTTTTTTTAATAAAATTTTTATTCAAAAAATGTATAGAGGTCCCATGCACCCTTCACCCAGTTTTCCCCAGTATTAACATCTTGTGTAACTATACTACAACTAGGTAATTGACTTTGGTACAATTTGCAGAACTTATTTAGATTTTACCAGTTTAACCTGCACTCATTTGTGTATGTATAGTTCTATGCAATTTCATCATGTGTAAATTTATGTAACTACCACCACAATCAAGATATAGAACTATTCTATCACCACAAAGCTCCCTGAGCTACCCTTTATATCCACATACTCTTGCTTCCATTTTTAAACTTAAACTGAATTAATAAGAATTTAAAAAACTTACTTGCTCAGTCATACTAGCCACATTTCAAGTGCTCTGTAGCAAATTGTGGCTCGTGACTATCATCGTGAACAGTGTTGGCCTTTTCTTTAGACATTGTAAGGTATCTCAAGGCTCTGAGATAATATGGTCACTTTCTTTTAAGGTTCTTATCTTCTAGGGCAGCGGTTCTCAACCTTCCTAAGGCCGCGATCCCTTAATACAGTTCCTCATGTTGTGGTGACCCCCAACCATAAAATTATTTTCGTTGCTTCTCTATAACTGTAATTCTGCTACTGTTATGAATCATAATGTAAATATCTTTTTGTTTTCCAGTGGTCTTAGGCGACCCCTGTGAAAGGGTCGTTCGACCCCCAAAGGGGTCGCAACCCACAGGTTGAGAACCGCTGTTCTAGGGTCTTCCTTGGTGAATCAGAACTAGGTTCAAAATAGCTGGTCCCTTTTATGGTTCCTCTTCCCTCTACATTGGTTGCCGATTCTGAACAATTAATTAATTAATAGTAGTATATTCTAAATATAATTCCCTCAAAATGTGTTGGAAAAAACTACCAACGGGTGTACCATAGAAGAGGTATTGAAGTTTTCTGCTGCTAGACTATATATGCTATCATGTACGGTGTTTATTGATATTTTACTTAGGATAAATACTCAGTGCCCAAGCAGATGAAAAAAGTGTGTTTATTCGTTATTAAAGAACCTGGGGTTTTATTCGGAATTGGTTTCAACTTGGTATGCAGAACATTTGAGTGCCTGTCATATAATTAGATCAGTAGATTAGTAGATGATTATAATGTAGATGGCTTAATTCCTTATTGTTACACAGTACAGGCTGTAATATAGTGCAAACGATTCATTTGAGCGGTGAAAATAAAATACTAATTGTATATCATGCTTTGTTCCATGCAGTCAGTTGAGATAGTTGTAGAATTATCTGTGCTGTTTTCTTTCCCATCACCTTAAAATTAAAGAATTCTAGAAAACTAGGGAACTGGAGAATAATTCATACTGTCAATGGTTTCTTATTTAAAACTTTTTCTTTTGAATTCAGATTTGCCTCTTGATACTGATCTAGAAAATGAAAAAACATCAAAGATCATATTGGCTGAGATGCTTGGTGACATGATCTGGGAGGAGTTGTCTGAGTGCCTCATTAAAAACTGTTTGGTTTATTCTATCCCAACAAATAGCAGCAAGTTACAGCAGTATGAGGAGGTAAGAACAGAGATACCACAAAAGGTTTAAAGAGAGTGTAGGTTCCTGTTGGTGTCTTTTTTTTTTTTTTTAGAGATCTTTTGTTCTTTAGTAACATCTTGAAGAAAATTATTAAGGAATAGAAGCAAATTCCCCGTAACTTCCTTTTTCTTCTGGCTTCCTACCATTTGATTGGGAAGTATATTTTCTTTAGTAAGATACTTTTAAAAGCAATTGTTCTGTTATTTATACTTATATCAGCTGTAGTAGTTACTATGTGACACTACTTTTTTGTTTCTTTTTAGTGTTTCCTTGAGCACTAAAATATATTTATTTTAAAGGTCTTTGTACTTTTACTCAGTAGAGTCATAAATTTCTATTGAAGATACTCTTCCTAATGAATTTAAAGCTGGAAAAATGTATAATATCTTTATACCTAATGATTGATGGTTTGTTCTAAAACTTAAATGACCAGCTGGTCCTTGTTATTTTCTATACATTGGATTTAAAATTTTAATATTGAAATGTAATAATACGTATATGATTATTTTATTTTTGTTTTTCTCAGATTATACAATCCACTGAAGAATTTGAAAATGCCTTAAAGGAGATGAGGTTTTTAAAAGGAGATACTACTGATTTGCTGAAATATGCCCGTAACATCAATTCTCATTTTGCTAACAAGAAGTGTCAGGATGTGATTGTGGCAGCCAGAAACCTAATGACCTCTGAAATTCACAACACTGTGAAGGTATTGGGGTTATTAAAGTATATTATGTTGTATTTGGGAAACATCTCGTTTCTGAGATGAGTATGCCGGAGTGGAAGAGAGCATGACAGTTGCTGAATTCACTGAAGGGAGTTATTAATCTTCTAAATCTTAGTTTTCTCACCTTAACATGGTCCTAATATCTACCTCTTTCATAGGGTATTGTGTGGTCCAGATAAGATAATGCACATGAAAGCATTTGTATAAGTTGAAAAAGTCTACGGAAATGTAATGGATTACTATTATTGAAATATCAACCTGTAGATTTTTCTAAACTTTATTACTTGAGTTTTTAGTACACAGTTTGGTGACAGGTATAAATAGGCTTCACTTATGTCCAGAAGATTATGTCCTATTGTGAAAATGTTGACTTCATCTCTTGGGTAATAGTTTTCAAGTGAACATAGTAAAACAAACAAAAAGATGTGATCTATGTAGGGTATAAACAAATTATCTGCAAAGTCAGTGGACTAAATGTGCATTGAGGGTAATTCTTTCATTTTAGATAATTCTGTATATTGTTTTTTTTTTCATTCGTTACGTATGTAAAATAATATTTGGTAAATGTAAGCTATTACTTAGATTAAAGCAACACATAGATTCAGGTAATCTCTTAATCGAAAATTCCTCAGCCATTTTTCTTCTGTCACTGCAGGTAGTAGGCTCTTTTCCCCTCTATCCCTTCTTCTGTCATCCTCCAGTTTCCTTGGGGTTACCATGTTACTATGTCCACTTCAGCAAAATAATTAGCCGTTTGAAGGCACAGGTATTAGCACATTTTGAGGTAATTTTGGATTGTTAAGAGAGCTGAAATCTGCTTAGTACCAAGAACTGTGCTGTAGGCTTTTTTCTCCCCCATAAATATCACTAGATTATGTCACTCTTCTGTATTCTAATCTTAGCCATAATTTTGACTGCCACATTTCTGACATTTGTATTCTTATTTAAGCTTCATAACAGCCCTGTAAAGTAGACACTATTATACCATTTTTTGAATTAGGAAGGCAAATCCAATGACATTTTTATTAGACTCAACTTTTTCTATTAGGAATTTTCTGTAGAGGTCCAGTATGTACAGAGCAGAGCTGCTCTTGCTGTGGGAGTAGGGAACCTGTTCCTTACCTGCTTAATCTCTCCTTTTTTTGGCCCCTGAGGCATCTTTGAGAAGCAAGGTTTTAAAATCATTATTGCAATACAATTTCATTTGTTTACAATGAGAAAATTGAGGTCCATTGAGGTTAAATGACTTTGTCAAAAGTTAGGGTAAAAAATATCACTGATGTTTCCAGACTAGCAGTCTGGTGTTCTTTCCTTTCGTCTTGACCAAGTCTGGGAATTTTCATTCTGTATAAATGTTAGGCAGGCATTTTTGGTTTTGATTTGGAATTCGTAAATGGAGGATATGCTAGTGTGAATGAGCTTTTTCTTTGACTAAGCAATAAGCAAACACATGTTCCTAGTGGGAAATGATTTGTTTATGACAGGAACACAAAATTATACTTGTCTGCAATAATCTGATAGTCTAATCTGACAAAGATGATTTTTGAAGGTCCTTTCATTTACCTGAAATCTTGGGCCAGTTTCACAGCTTTGTTATTGTCACCAAGATTAAGAATGTACAGACAGAAGAACTGGAAGAATGGCACAAGAAAGGGGACTGCTTACTTCTTGTGACATGCTCTCAACCCAAGTTTGAGCAGTCATTAAAATACTCAAATCTTTTAGTTATTCTATAGACCCACAGCTTTATCTTCATGGAAGCAACCAGTATCTTGTTTCTCACGGTGTGCTTGCATTTTAATTATTCTGAAGATAGTGCATTTTCTATGTTTCTATGTTTGACTCTTAGATTACTCCTGATTCTAAGATAAGTGTGCCTGACTTACCTAGCTCTGATGAGGATGACAAACTACAAGTACAGAAAATGTCCACAACTCAGTACAATGAAGTGGTGAATTTAGAGCCTGAAAATACATTGGACCAACATTCCTTTTCTTTGCCCCCATGCCGCATCAGTGAATCTGTGAAGAAATTAATGGAACTTGCCTATCAGACTTTACTAGAGGCTACAACCAGCAGCGATCAATGGTAAGAGTTCTGAGTTATCGGAAAATGGCAATGACTTGGTTAAATGCCTTTCTAAATGGACATTTATTAAGAAAATTAACTGGAATTCGTTGGGTTTTCTTATCCCATTAGTTAATATTTTTTTTCTAGAAAGTCAGGACAGCATAGAGATATATATTGATAATTAACTTTTATTTACAACATCTTACAACAAGGTATAAGAAATAGAAGCATGTGTATGGATGGACAAATTACTTTTTAACAAAAAGCTTTTTATTTTTAATTTTTATTTGAATTGAATGATATCACATGAGAAAGCATGTGTAAAGAACTTAATACTCAAGTGTTTATTATTGGTGGCGGTGGTAATAGTGGTAATGATAGTTGTACCATCTGCTCCAGCCTGCTCTTGCCCTATTTAGCTTAACATTTATTTTACCCTTCTAAAGCCCAGGCCCTAATTAATTTACATTTTAAATGCTTATTTTTTAAAGCCATAATAGTTTTTTGGGCAGCCAAAGGTAGAAAGAAAAGACTGGAATGTACCAAAGATCTGATTTCACCCTTCCGGGATGATTTCTTCCAGTCTGCACTTTATACACGGTACCCCACGCTCTGTTCCACAGCTCATACTGAATCTTCTTTTTTGGAAGCTCCTTCCCTTCTCCTAGACTAAATTGAAGAGAAAATGGCAGATTGTAGCCCAAGATTGCTGTAGACAGATTTACAAAAGCCTCTTTTGTTTGTATCTATTGTAGCAGTTTTTTACTTCTCATCCTCATAGTAGAAAGCAATTTCAGTAAGGGCTGGACTTAATCAAATTGCATCTTTAGATGGGCTTCCAGACTTTCAGTTTTTGTGTCCATGTGTAAACAAACCCCTCTATTTTATTCAGCCCTAGAAAGAACATGTTTACCAAGATACTTCTGTGACTTTAATGAATCATTATATTCAGAAGTCCTTCCAGTTTTAAATATAAGTAGGAAGAAAAATATATGTAAAAGGAAGTATATACTCATTTGGCAGAATAAATATAGGAGTGACTTTTTCTTCACATGGCATTCTCTTGAAATATATCTGATCAGAAGTTAGGGGTGCAAAGCAATATTTTCTAAATTATTTGAGAACACAGAACACCAACAATATTTTTATATACTGAATGTCTATGGATATTCTTTCCACTAAAATAAATAGTTTTTAACAGGACAAACAAAAACACGACTACTCTATAATAAACCACTTCTCTATTATTAAACCTCAAGAAACAACATATGCAGCAAAAATAAAATGAAATAATTTAATCAGGTATTGTAGTAATGAAGTAGTAACAGTGTTTTGGGGTATAGTAACCTAACTTATTTTTCTAAATATTTGTGGAACTCCTGTGACTTATTCAAGGTACATAGTTTAAGATATTCTTATGTAGAAGCTACACAAACCTTGTATTTACTCTTTCTAAGTGCATTTTAATAATATCTTTAGGTATTCTAAGGGCAGATATAAAGGACAAAAAAACTTGAGGTTAGATTCTATTTCAGAAATGTTGATTCATCTCCTTGCATTGGGGTAAGAAGGAGAAAAGGTGAAAGCTGAAAGTCAGACTGATTCTAAAAGAACCAAGTGAATGCCTTTATTGATATCTTGCCCTTTGCAGAGTACGTCAGTGAGTAGGTAACATTTGCTTGAGGCTTAGCTCCGTTTTTTACTGAAGGGATACTTTGGGTACTGGCAGAACACAAATTGATAAATGAAAAAGGCATTGGGTTGAATGCTGCTGTTCTTAAAATTATTAATGGATCCAGGTTTTTAGGACTGCAATCTAGTCAGAAAATACTGGTGGAGAATATATTTCCGTTTAGATTAATGGTGTTTTCAGCAGTGACCAAGCCAGGTATTCTCTCCACTGTCGATTTAGCTGATGACTCTTGCTTAAGGTGCATTAGTTTGAATTTTTTTCTCATTTCCAGTATACCTTATGCATTTCTGTTGAAACTGTTTTCCTTTTAGTGCTGTTCAACTTTTCTACTCAGTGAGGAATATCTTCCATTTGTTCCATGATGTTGTACCAACATATCATAAGTAAGTGCCACTGTATCTGATTTCTGTATCATATCGTGTGTCTAAAATGTTTGTAAGTCCAGTTAAAACCAGTAATCTTATCTTCCCACTAAAGACATTTTAGTTACTAAAATTTACAGTAAAATGAAGTAAACCATTTAAAACGTTTAAAAGATACAGGTCATTTATTAATAAATTAATAAGGGTCCTGTGGTTTTATAATATAGTGGCTAATGCAAATTTAAAAACTCAAAAGAACTTTACCCTGGTTTTGATGGTAGGTGTTTTCAGAACTGCCTCACTTTACTTGGTTACAAAACAAAAAGGCCATTGTTCCATATTGCTATCTAGTAAACAAACCACATTTTCTCTTGGCATTCATAGCTTTGCAAACTTAATACTAAAGGAGATTGCCATTTAACTGTTGAATATTATCAGCCACTATTCCTAGCTAGCTTACAAGGTCTTACAATTAAGTTTGCGAACTTGCCACTTACATTGGCAGCACTGTACAAACAGCTTGGTAAGGTTTCATAACCTTGGTATCAGTGTCTCACAGCTGTATTGGTGTTGGTGTGTGGTGGTGTCTTGCTGAGTGACGTTTATTATCATTGTTGCGTGTTTTTGTGTGCCGTTGCGAGAATGTCTGAGCTTGAATTAAAGCAACGAACAAACATTAAATTTCTTGTTAAACTTGGCAAGAGTGGAAGTGAAATCAGGGA
>NW_017731787.1:249400-253127 GCF_001890085.2 Hipposideros armiger
CCAGAACACAGAAAGAAGAGCAGCTGCTCTTGCTAAAATTAAATAGCTCCACCTTCCTAAGAAAGCCATGTCTTGACTATGTGGATTCTTCTCTTGACATAATTACTCCTGTTAGAGACTTCTTGGAATCACCCATTGGTTCTGGTAAACCAATATATCATGGAAGTCTTACTTCACCTAAGAACACCTTACCTCCTGGTCTGTGTGAGGCCGTGTTGGAGAACTGGATGTTAAGATGTCAAGTGAAGCGCCTTAGTTTGTTGACTTTCTAGCCACCCTTTCTTGATCAGAAACTGTAGGGCAGCATCTTTTCATGTTGTTTCCAGAGCCTTCTGGGAACCGTATCCATTGTAAATGTCAGCCCTGGCCTTGGATCAAGGAATCCAGGAGATTCTAAGAGTCTGGGTAAAGAATTTGTGAGCAAATGGGATATATATTTTGGGGGGTAGGGGAAACCGTATTTGTCCTTGCAGGAATTAAGAAGACTCCCTTTAAGATTTTTGTCCAATAAATAATGCTTTTAAGGGTGAGTGTCTTTAATAATAACATGGGAGCTTTGACAAAAGAGACCAAGTTTTCTTACCTTCTGTGCCATTCTTTTTATTGACATTTATGATCCTCACAGAGGGCTCACTGACTTATCTTTTTTATTCCTAACACTGTCTGATAATTTCTCAGAATGCCTAGGACTCCTAGGACTTGCAGTGTAAATTTTTGGCATTTTTGCTATTTCATCTAAATTCTGTTTTCTTGGTTGGGTTATTTTTTTTCCCTTTTCCAGCTCCACTGCACTTCATCAGATGGCAAAGGGTTTAAATTGCCAGTGTTATTTAAGCATGTATGTTCCATGAGGCACTAACTCTGGGCTCTGTAGCCTAATCCTTTACTTGGTGGACATAAATAATCCTTCAACTCAACCTACTATATTTTTAACTCTTTGCCGCCATTGGAGGTATATATTGTGTTAAGGTTATTTTGGATCTGTGTAGGGCTCTGGATTGTATCTTTTCATACTGAAATATGGTTTCCTCTTGAAAAGAGGGTAAAGGGTGTGAGCTTTATATGCTTTTGAGGACGGTGCTGTCTGGAGGAAGTTTTCAGTATAGTGGGCATGTTCCCTAGGCCTCCCCTCCCCACACCCTTCGAGATCCCTGGCATGTATTATAGAGCAAATTGTTTTTCCTCCTACCTTGAGGTGTTCTGCCTTTGCCCTTTCATTCTCAGTTCTGGCTTAACCCCTAGTCATTCTGGTTGTTTAGTTTTTCTTTTACCTATTTAGGGATTATAGACAAATGAATAAGAAAGAAGAAGACTGGTTTTCTTTTTATAGCAGAGCTCAGCTCTGGTTAATGACAAGCTATTCGTCTGTACTCAACATGTCCTACTATGAGAACTCACAGAAAAAATAATTGCCTGAACCAACTTTAGTTTTTTGAGAACAAAGAAGATGTCTTTCTTGAGATAGGAGGAAGGGGCCATTTTCATAGGTGAAGAAAATACCTNCACATCTGTGGTTTTTTAAAGCCCTACAAATTATTCTGATGTGTAGCCCATAATGAGGACCACTATCTTAGATTGTTAGTTTCTGACTTTGTATACCTAGCCTGACATTAATTAAATCAGCAAACTAGGAAGAATTATTTGAATGACTGCTAGTGGATATATAGCAGAAGTAAAAGACAAGATCTCATCTCAAGCTGAGTAGGGAGACTAGTATATGTGGAAGATTTAGTTTTGATCTTATATAAAAATTAAAATCACCTTGGAAGATTTTAAAATGTACAAATGCCTGGCTTCACTCAGAAGTTGTGATTTAATTTGAGGTGAAGTCTAAGCATCTATTATATATATTTTAAATTTCCCAGGTGACTGATCTGTAGCCAGCTTTGAAAATTAGTGAATTAGAAAATAGTTAAATGCTTCATTATATAAATGAAATAGGAATTTGGAGAAAGGGGAAGTAACTCTATTTCCACAGATTTATCAGTGTTAAATTTCAAGGGATTTATTACATATAGCTATGCTAGGTTTCCAATACAAAGAGTTGACACAGGTAAACATCTTAATTCCCTCTTTCTTTTAACCACTGGGATAGTTTTATAGGAAAAGGTCACATTTAGGCAGAACAACCTCACTCTGATTGAATAGGAGTGAGAGTGATGGGATAATATCTTGTTATGCACAGCATTTATACAGCAGACAATGATTAAAGCCTAGACAAGAGTAGCAACTTTTCATCAACCCCAACTTCAGTAACAGGTGATTTCTTTCTTTTTCTACCCCTCCTCCTGCACTAGGGAGAACCTTCAAAAACTGCCCCAGTTGGCTGCCATTCACTTCAACAACTGCATGTACATTGCTCATCACTTGCTGACCCTCGGGCATCAGTTCAGATTACGTCTTGCCCCCGTTCTTTGTGATGGCACCACTACTTTTGTGGATCTTGTACCTGGCTTCAGGAGACTTGGTAACTGACACCTTAAATTTATTAAAGCATATTGATTATCCAGCTCCTCAGCCTGGTATCTTTGTAATTTGTGAAATTAGGTGGTGGTTCTGCGCTATATAGGAAAGTGGGAGGGCATTTAATTTGCAAGTGTTCCCAGTTATTTAATTTTATAAAGTGAATGCATTCTTTGTGGAAGCATTATTTTTTCATGACATGATTTCATGGTACATTAGACTTACAACTGCATTGCTGGTGCACAGTGAATTCACCAAATCAGAGTTATGTCAGCAGAATGACAAATAATATGATTTGTATTGTGACAGTTCTGTTAGAATTATTGGTAAGAGCTCACTAATGCCAGTGCTTGTTGTTTTGCAAAACCTCGAGATAGCTCCCTCCTCTTCTACCTCCCTTAGCTTCGCTTGGGATTATTTAAAATCAAAACAAATGAACTGTGGGGTAAATCAATATGTTTACTATAACGATAGCCTAAGAAAAGCAGAGAATCTATATGATTCATTTAGGTTTTCAATTCCTGACTTTTCTTTTAGGTGGTATAGATCTATCAGAAAAGTAAGTAGCTGCTGCTTCTGTATGAGTAATTTTTCTTATCTGACTCTGGACAAACTACTGGGAAAAACTTACTAATCCTGAGGGTGGGTTTAGAGGAACTGGCTAATATATTAGAAGAGATTGTTTATAGTAAGCCTAGGGCAGCTTTATGATGTTATCTAGCAAGCGTTTTCAAGAAGGCAGAACAAATATATGGTACATGCTTCTCTCCTCTTCGATCTTCGTTTTGCAGTGTGAAACTGATCAACTTTTAGAATTCTTTATTCTAATTTCTCATCATAGGGACAGAGTGTTTTTTGGCGCAAATGCAGGCACAGAAAAGAGCACTTCTGGAAAGATTATCAAGTGCTCGGAACTTTTCAAATATGGATGATGAAGAGAACTATTCTGCAGCAAGTAAAGCAGTTCGTCAGGTGGGAAGCTATTGTTAGCTCTGGAATTTGAACTCTGTCTTTAAATGCTCCCCCCGTTTTTTAAGCAGCAAAGAATATGTACAGTTAGATTAGTTGATTCCCCACAATCCCCATTGGAAAATCTGGATACCTTTTACAGCCATATCTATGACCTGTCGCTTCCCTTACTTCACCAAGCCAACAAGAAGTTACCTTTCCATTACCCCAATAGTGTGACTGTCATAGCAAATAGTTAACCCATGAACTTGGGTTTGGGAAATTTGAAATACTAGCTTTCATTTTTTTTTTTTTT
>NW_017731787.1:258992-265686 GCF_001890085.2 Hipposideros armiger
AAAAAAAAAAAAAAAAGGAAACATAAAAGATGAACTAGCATGCTGAACCCTTCGGTATCCATCACCCGTCTTCATCGGTTGCACAGCCAGTGTTGTCTCACCTCTATCTCTCCTCTCTCCTTGCTCCTGCAAACACACTCGAATGTTGACGCCGGTGCCAGACAGCATATCATTTGCAACCCAGGGCTCATTCCTATGAAAAGTCTGAATTTCGTTTCTTTTGAAGCTTCCTCTTTTTGCACCCTTTCTGTTCTCATCATTCCCCCCTCTCCTTGGTCTGCAGGAGTTGTCCTCGAGCTGCCAGCCTCCCTCCCTCTCTCTTCAACCTCAGTTCTCCACCTAGGCTCACACTGTCATCACTCCACTACCATTCCCCGGACACTGGATATTAAATAACAAGACGCCTCAAATGCAGTTGACAGGAACTAACACCGCCATGCCCCCTTTGAGTCTTTCCCTTAGCCCTTACCACTTGCTCCATCTAACCCAATCCCATAGTTTCTGGGTGTTCAGAAGGGGCCCCCAAAAGGCTTTCCTCATTAGAGAGGACCCCTGCCTCATTAGAACCAGATTCTCCTGGGTACTTTGCACAGAGAATCCTAGTAGCCCCAGCTCTTTGGTCCATAGACTGGCTTAGTTTAAGGCAGGACACCTCCCTGCCCTCAGGACTGTCCAGGTGGAGTGGTGGGGTATGCAGCACCCCTCGTTGGCTTCTGTCTCCCACATTCTCTGACATTGAAAATACTGCTTTGAAAGAATATGAATTGTTTTCATTTGCATGAAAGGCTCACTTTATGCTTGATTACCATGCAGTATGATAAAAATTATGCATACCATTAAATATGTCAGACTAATTTTGTTATACATTTCATCTAATTTCAATAATAAGCTCTGTTCCTAAATGCATAGTCTTAGTAGTTTGTCATTTCTGTATCTACACTATTATTACTTAAAANTTATTTGTAATAACGTCCTTGCTTTGCAGCAAGCTGTGTTCTTCTGGAGAAATGGGCTCTTTCATGCAGGCAAACTAAATTACTGACAATCTGTTGAAACACATTTTGTGTCATTCTTGCTTTAGAAGTATTGCCAGAGAGCTGATGAAATCTAGTGTCTAGTAAGGTATGTTAAATTGGCTGAAAAACATCTTGATGTGGCTGACCCCCTGAACAGCACGCACCAAAGATCTGCCCTTTCCTTACTACTAAGCTGGCTGAATTCTATTCTGTTTTGTTCCCTTTGTGCAAAACCAGGACATCTCTACTGAAGATGGTGATAGATTGTATTCCTTATGCAAAACAGTGATGGATGAAGGACCCCAAGTATTTGCACCTCTGTGTGAAGACAGCAAGAACAAGAAATATCAAGAAGAGGTTCCAGTCTATGTGCCAAAATGGATGCCGTTCAAAGAATTGATGATAATATTACAGGCCAGCCTGCAAGAAATTGGGGATCGGTGAGTATAATCCTTCTATAGAGGCATATATCTCTTCACAGCTACAGAGTATTAGTGCCATTGACAGCAATGCTTTTCTCTGTTTCTTTTTGTGTGTATGTGTGTGGGGGAGATTATAAATTTTTTTTTCAATTACAGTTGACATAGTGTTGTATTAGTTTCAGGTGTACAACACAGTGATTAGACATTTATATGTCTTACAAAGTGAGCACGCCAACAAATCTAGTACCCACCTGACACTGTATGTAGTTATTACAATTTCCTTCTGTTTCTTAATGTTACTCAGGAAAGAGTTTCATATTGAATAGCAGTAGCTGGGGCCTTTGCATTGTCTATCGTAGTGTGGATCTCATTACCGCTTTCTCATATTTGTAAAAGACTTTTGTTTCATATTATTTTGGTCTTGAACATGTCTTGGCATGCTATACAAATGATCTTGCATTTGTAAGAAGTACAACCTTCTGAAACCTAGATGGAAATTGTTGCCCATTTTATCCAACAGTGGATGCGTTTTAGCATTGGCTTTGACATGTTAACGG
The DNA here is from genome assembly GCF_001890085.2 of Hipposideros armiger. Taxonomy (NCBI): domain Eukaryota; kingdom Metazoa; phylum Chordata; class Mammalia; order Chiroptera; family Hipposideridae; genus Hipposideros; species Hipposideros armiger. The sequence continues at coordinate 260,988 of NW_017731787.1, forward strand.
AGACGTGACTTCTATTTGTATTCAGCCTCAAGCCATTGTTTGACCAGCAGTTTTTCTGCAAGGCGTACAGTAGGTTTTGATATTAAGCGCCATACACGTGGAAGGAACTCATCTTTTCTGAAATGTAGTGGATGACGTTTTCTCTGAACACCGTTAGTTGATGTTGCTGTGCTCAGTAGTTGCATGCTGTCCACATCATGTCATACTGAGTGTGCGGAGATCATTGCTACTGAACAAAGCAGAATACATGTGGGTTAGTTACATACCCATGGATGCTTTTATTATTGTCTTGGTAGGTTATTAACGAGTATGCATACCTTTTATAGGGAGCTCTCTGAATAGGCCTTAAGGTCCATCTTTGTCCCTATAGCTACTTGTTTATCTGCTTTAGCTTGGTTTATTACAGATCCCAGTTATATTAGACCAGCCATCCCAGATGTGTCTGAATTGTTCTCAGCAAAAGCTGTCCATTCTAAAACACTGTAAATGAGATTTCTACTTGAAAAAAAAAAAAAAAAGAAAAATACCTCTAACTATATTTAGTACAAAATTTGATTTATTTGTTACTTAAAAATCCTTAGTGGATAATAAGATATTTTTAGGTAAGACTCCAGAGGGCCGCAGATGAAAATTTTTCTTTCTGCTGTTAAAGGGTCCCCTTACAGCCAAAAATCATTAATTCCTTGCTATGAGAAAAATTACCATACTGGTATATCTTAGCTTCTTTTTTTCTGTCTAGAAGATTTTTTTTTTCTCCCAGAGATTTCAGTAAATATAAGAATAATAACTAATTGAGAAATTTTTTTACCAAAGAAATCACCTCCAGTCATATAGTTTAAACATTTTAAAATCATAAAATCTATATGTATATATGGAGTATAGCATATATAATATATACTTACAATTTAAAGAAAAAGTAAAATAAATATTTGTGTAACTATTACCAAACTGAAGAAAAATATTACCAGTACCTTTGAAGACTGCTGGTACCCCTCTCCAAATGCTCCCACCAGAGGTAACCACTATCTTGAATTTTGTGTTGTTTCCTTGCCTTTCTCCATAGTTATACCACATTTGCACACATCCCTAAACAATATAAAGCTTAAACTTGCCTGTTTTTGAACTTTCTATAAGTGGAATCTTCTGTAACTTGCTTCTTTTGTTTAGTATTATGTTTTTGAAATTTATTTATGATGGTTCATTTTCACAGCTGTATTATATTGCATTATACAAATATTTCATAATTTATTTATCTTGTTGCTTCACAATTTTACCAGTATTTGGTATTATCAGACTTTAAAAGTTTTGCTAGTCTAATTGGTGTGAAATAGTAGCTCATTGTTATTTTAATTTATATTTCCCTAAATTATAATAACATTGAGCATCTTTTTATTGATCATTCATTTTTCTTCTATTGTAAAATTCCTGTTCATAGTTTTCTCTCTTTATTCTACTGGGTTGTTTGTGATTTCATTATTGATTCATGTGAGTTGTCTATGTATTTTTTATACCAATCCTTTGTCAGTTAAAATTTGTTGCCTGTGGCTCACTTTTTAAAGTAATTACAGTTCCCAATACTCTATATAACATGAGGATGTGGTCTTAATTTTCAAGTTCAAGTAGGGCTTAATGAGTATAGAATAAGGAAGAGTAGTCTTATCTTCCTCACTTGGTCTCTTCATCTGCCTGTGCTGATACCAAAATGCAGCCAAGAAGCAGAAGAGGTCAAAGAGATTGAGTGGTAGATACATAACGAAGGGGAAGGATGCCAAGATTCGTTTTGTTTTATTTCATTTAAAGCAAATATGAGACCTGACAATTAAGTTCGCGAACTCGTCTTAGAAAAAAGTGCTACATACCTCATTGCCGAATATCACTACAGTTACTTTCAAAGTACTCCCCTTGGGAAGCTATGCACCGACACCAGCACCTAGTTTACCCTTCACAGCAATTTTGGGAACTTTTTCTGGGATGGCCATCAGAGCTGTCGTCATATTCCCCTGGATGTCCTGATTGTCATCAAAATGTCTTCCTTTCAATATTTTCTTTATTTTTGGGTAAATAAAGAAGTCATTGGGGGCCAGATCAAGGGAGTAGAGAGCATGTTCTAATAGTTATTTGTTTATTGGCTAAAAATTTCCTCACAGACAGCGTGTCATGATGCAAGAATCATGAATTGTTGGCAAAAAGTTCTGGTCGTTTTCGTCTTTTTCATGCAGCCTTTTCAGCACGTCCAGATAGTAAGCTTGGTTAACTATTTGTCCAGTTGGTACAAATTCATAATGAATAATCCCTCTGAGATAAAAAATGGTTAGCAACATCGTTGCAACAAGTTTGCAAACTTAATTGTCAGACCTCGTAAGTATTTGGGATCAAATAANTGAGAAGCATAGCAGACCAAGTAACATCGACAGAAAAACAGGAAAATCTTAACTGAAAACCTTGGCATGAGAAAAGTGTGAGCAAAAAATGGTCCAGAAGGAGCTCACTGATGAACAAAAGCAAAGGAGAGTCGAAGTTTGCTAAGACCTTTTGGAGAGACAAGATGATGTTTTGGGCAGTGTTATCACTGGTGATGAGACAAGGGTGTACCAATACGACCCTGAAACAAAGCGTCAGAGTGCACAATGGAAGTCAGCCAATTCTCCACAACCAAAAAAATTCCTTCAGTCCAAATGAAGAGTTAAAACAATGTTGCTAACCTTTTTTGATATCAGAGGGATTATTCATTATGAATTTGTACCAAGTGGACAAACAGTTAACCAAGTTTACTATTTCAAAGTGCCGAAAAGGCTGCATAAAAAAGTTAGAAGAAAACGACCTGAGCTTTTCACCAATAATTCATGGCTCTTGCATCACAACAATGCACCAGCTCACATGGCACTGTCTGTGAGGGAGTTTTTCGCCAGAAAACCAATAACTGCATTGGAAGCCCCCCCGCCGCCCCTCACCTGATCTGGCCTCCAATGACTTCTTTCTTTACCTGAAGATAAAGGAAATATTGAAAGAAGACATTTTGATGACATTCAGGTAATACAATGATCGCTCTGATGGCCATTCCAGAAAAAGAGTTCCAAAATTGCTTCAAAGGGTGGACTAGGTGCTGGCGTCGGTACATAGCTTCCCAAGGGAGTACTTTGAAGGTGACATAGTGATATTCAGTAATGAGGTATGTAGCACTTTTTTTAGGGTAAGTTCACAAATTTAATTGTCAGACTTGTAGACTATTTACCTAACGTATTGGAATTTAAAAGTTTCTTTTAGTATTAATCTGAAAAGTTACTGATACTTTAAGCCTCCAGGAGTTTTCTTTTATGCAAATTAAGCATTTTGGATGTTTTATAAGTGTTTTAAATAATAAGTCAACAAAGCTATTCCTTAGTCAAGGACTCTGGTTTCAAAGAAAAAAATCAGTTTATTACTTGTAACACTTTTAGTTTAGATTTTTGAACAATTCAGATGTTTTTAAATATGACCACCTGTTGTTTTTGTTATAAAAGAATTTATTTATTGTGAACTTTATTATTTTTATTTATGTTGTCTTTGCTGTGGTTTAAAATTTTTATTTCACTTTCTCCTTAGTCAAGTAAAGGAAAAGAGAAAACATCTTTGGGTCAGTTAATAGCCATGTCCTTGGAGATTCAGAGACCACGGCTTAGCAGTTCCATGCTTAGAAACATTTTTCACACTGGTGTGAAGTTAGGTTTACCTGTGTATTGTCTTGGAACTTTGTGCTGGAACAATGATTTACACACTTTAGTGTGCATCAGAATCACCAGGAAGCCTTGTTAAAATAAATATTGCCAAATNGACAATGCCTAGTTGCTGAAGGGCCGTGGGCAACCTGGATCTGTATAAGCCAAAGCTGTATGTTTTCACATTAACCCTAAGGACACTCCTTTGAGGAACATATTATTGTCCCTATTTTACAGATGAGGAATCAAGGCACAGAGAGGTTAGGTGTCTTGCCTAAGGACACACAGTAGGTAACAAAGTCAGGGATGCAACCCACATTTGTTTGATTCCAGGGGTCTTCCTGCTTCACATATGCCTCCAGATGTATTGGTTCGCCAGGGCTACTGTAACCAAGCACCAGAAACTGGGTGGTTTAAACAACAGATGTAACATCTCACAGTTCTGGAGGCTAGAAATGCAAAGTCAAGGTGTTGGCAGATAGGTCCCTTCTGAGGGCTGTGAGGGAAGGATCTGTTCTAGGCCTCTCTTCTTGGCTTATAGATGACCATCTTCTCTCTGTGTCCTTTGTATCATCTTCTGTGTGTGTGTGTCTCTATCGAAGTTCCCCCTTTTTAAAGGACACCAGTCATATTGGATTGGGGTCCATCCTAACATCCTTCTTTTAACTTGATGACCTCTGTAATGACCTATCTCCAAATAAGGTCACATTCTGAGGCGCTTGGGGGTTAGGACTTCAACAAGTGATTTTTTTTTTTTTGTTGTGTGTGTGTTTTTATGTGTGGGAGGCAGAAACAGACGCTGTTTGCACAATTTTTTTTTTTTGCGGGTGTTGTGGGGGAGGGCACAATTCAAGCCACAGCATCAGACAGATCGCCCGCAGGTCACACACTTGCAGCTGTGACTTAGACCCTTTGTTTACAGTGACAGGACTTTTCCTATGGCCCCTTTATTGTCTGTCCATTTTATTTAATCTGTTAACTGATAGCCATGAACATGGTCACCT
>NW_017731787.1:266253-267264 GCF_001890085.2 Hipposideros armiger
ACATTTTGCACAAGGGTTTCTCTCTAAAATGGAGATCCTCCAGATGGCACTCTTTCCTCAGGCCTGGGAGCATCTCCAGGCATCGACCTGGTCTGTGGAAATGGAAACCAAGGAGCTTGTCCACTTTACCTGGGCTTAGGTTCTGGCCTTGGTCGGCCAAGGAAAGGCACCCAGACTCTGAACAGCATCTGTACTGTGAGCTGCAGCATGACGCTGAACAACCACTAGTGAGTAGATCAAAGGGCGTTTTCTTTGATGAGTAACATTGTTAAACGAGGTGTGGATAGTCCCCTTCCCACGCCTGCACATACTTAGGCTATCACTTAGGCATTGATTCCCAGCCTTTTGTGGGGTTTCATCCTTTTATCTGATTTTCCAAGATTGTGTCTATCTGAATGGCGCATGCACGCGCGCGCGCGCACACACACACACACACACACGCAGGGTATTTTTGTCATGAGAAAATTGGCTCAAAGAAGTAGTTTGTCCTCCACAGCTAGTTTGTATAGGAGTAACTTCTTAGTGAATGGAGGTAGCTGTAAATGCTGGGAGGGATAAGGCTATTGGAAGTTGCCTCACAAGAAGTCTTGGCACAAAATATTCTCTTTAAATTGGGGTTTTGATGCCCACATTCTTTCTAATCATAGACCTGATTTTGAACATTTGTTTAGTGATAAGTGTCTCCTAAAAATGCATTTTGCTTGATGCTTAAAAGTTTCCCAAAAGCTATGAAGGCCCAGTTTTGAGAAGTTTTCAGTTATATGGTGTAGATAGAAATTTCTCACTTTATCATGAATTTGGTTAAGAATTTTGTGATGTCACATGATATAACTGGAGATAGCCTTAGATGTTCCAAAATCAAGTTACTAAATATGCTTAGAGGAGGGCAGTAATTCTGACGAGCGATGTATAAGTTCTTTATTCCTCAGAAATCAGCTGCCCTAGATTTCTTGTGTAGTGCAGGAGTGCGATGGGAGTAGATGGGTCTCAGCTCTTCCAGCTATTGAAGAA
>NW_017731787.1:269425-270217 GCF_001890085.2 Hipposideros armiger
CATACTCCCTGCCCACCCCCTGCTCCAAAATCCCTTGAAATAATGTTTTTCATAAATGTCAGCATTTTCTGGGCTTTTATCTTCCTGACACTAGTTTTTCATGTCCAGGCCATTCTTACATTTTTACTTACGAAGGGCCTGTTTGTTTTTGTTGTTTTCTAGAACTCAGCTGGTTTCCATTGGCAGCTACATGCCTATTTTTTTGTTTCATCATCATGTTGTATTATATGGTGAGGTTTTCAGTTTTGAACTACCCCTCTCCCTCCACTTCCATTCATAGGATGATGTATTTTAAAGTCTATGGCTGTGAGATCATTTCTGGCATTTTTCTGTGAAGCCAGGGCTTGCGCCTAGGCCAAATCATTTCTTCCTGGCTTATTCTGAAATTTGCAATTGTTCTCTAACTGATGCTTTGGATAAAAAGTTCCCCGTCTTTGTTTTTTCGACTTTTTGAAAAGCAGTTATTATCTAGGCAATTAAAAAGCACATTGGACAAGCTGTTTTTTTTTAGCAGAGTGGGAACTCCAGCAGATTTATAGAGAGCGGAAATCCCCTGCATCCCTGCGTCAATTTCTTGTTCGTTTTAAGAAAGTGTCAGCCACCTCTTCTGCCTGGTTGGGTGGTGCTGTAGTAAATGCATGTGGCAATATTTCTAATTCTAAGATAACCAAGTGCCTGGTTGTCTTATGTTTACTTTATCAACCTCTGAGAATTTAACTTGGGATCCCTGAGAACTCAGTAGAATCTTCACTTTCTGGTTTTCACTTGTATTTTACGACTTTCTGCCAGCCA
>NW_017731787.1:273637-275275 GCF_001890085.2 Hipposideros armiger
TTCTCTGAGTTACAAAGGTTTCACAGTCGTGTCAGTTGTTAAACATTGATTTGAAGTGTTAGACAGCTATTGCTGACCTAGAGCAGATGTTTAGGAAATTATTTTTAATCAACCACATGATTGATGTATTTTCTACTCCTTTGCATCTTAATGAAAGCAGATGAAAAATGCCCTTTGTGTCTAATAGTGCCTCACCATGTGGCGAAGTTTCCTCACAGTCCACATTCGGCTGAGTATTTCATAAGCTTCAGTCTTTAGATATAAATTTGAAAGGGTCCCAAAGTAAATGGCTTTTAAACAAAGTAAAAAAAAAAAGTGATGGTTTAACAAAATGAGCAATTTGGGAGTCACTTTTATTTGTAGTATGTAAATTATAAACTTCATATTTTATCTCTGAGCTTGAGAAATTGTTTAGAAACAAACAATGGATGGTTCTTTGTAGGCTAAGAAATCATTTCCTAGAATACAACTTGGGTTGTTTTTTGTCTGAAGAGTTGAACAAGGGAGGCCTTGTTTCCCTTTCCACCTGGGAATGCGCCCGCGTGGGGAGGGGACAGCTGCTTCTCCTGTCCCTCCCACTCCTCATGGCTGCCCCACTGGCTGAGGCAGGGAGAGTGCAGGGCAGGGACAGAATGGGGCTTTTTTTTTTTTTTTTGAGGACTATGATGTGCTGGTTGCTGGGCAAGGTGCTAGGAATAATTCTACAAAAAGAAGCCACTAATTCTGGATTTGGGGAGTTAGAGAAGTTTCGCGATAGGTTGGTAGTTGAGCTGTATCCTGAAGCTCCAGTAGTTTCCTAATTAGGAAAATGTGAGGGAAGGACGTCCTAGGCTGGGACCACAGCCTTAGCAAAGGCATGGGCGAGGGAGTGGCGGTCTGCTTGATGGGCAGTCTGGGACTTTGACTGTAGTTGGCAGATAGAGTACAGGGAAGAAATGGATGCAGTGAAACAAGAGGCCAAAAGATTAGTTTGAGATTGTATCATAAAGTGCCTTGAAGAATTTGAATTTGATCCTGTGGGCAATGGGGAGTCATTGAAGGTTAATATAAAGAGCAGAGTGACCTGATCTGAACTTGTTTAGAGAGCAACCCTGGGAGCTACGTGGAGGATGAATTGTGTGGGGGAGAGAAAAGAGGCAGGGAGATTTTTTAGAAGGCAAAGGATTATGGGAATCTGAATGAAGGCAGTGGGGTGGAACTTTCCTGATTGGGCAGGATGGTGGAGGGGAGGAAATAAAACAGACTGGCAGCTGTACGTGTTGATTGGTCTATTGAACAAAGCGTTACTGAGTACTTATCACATGCCAGACACTGGGTGCAGCTGAAAACACAAAAGATGAAGTGGGCAGGCCTCTGCTCTCACTATGACCCACATGAGGGGGCTAAAGGGGCCTACATGGTGTAGGGGCTACCAGGCGTTTGGGGGAAGGTAGAGGGACATTTATTTGGGGTCTTAAATGATGGTAGCAAGCTGATTATGTCCCTGAGCTGCTTTTTTAAATGTTTGCCACTGCTGTGGGGAAAAGGACCGGTCTTGACCTTGGCTGTAAAGGCTCTGCCTAACCTGGCCCACTCATTGCTCCAGCCTCTGCTCACATCGTCTCCTCTTAGCTCTGGTTTATTTCAGTCCTTTGGGGG
>NW_017731787.1:275515-278438 GCF_001890085.2 Hipposideros armiger
AATGTGAGGGAAGGACGTTCTAGGCTGGGACCACAGCCTAAGCAAAGGCATGGGCGAGGGAGTGGCGGTCTGCTTGATGGGCAGTCTGGGACTTTGACTGTAGTTGGCAGATAGAGTACAGGGAAGAAAAGGATGCAGTGAAACAAGAGGCCAAAAGATTAGTTTGAGATTGTATCATAAAGTGCCTTGAAGAATTTGAATTTGATCCTGTGGGCAATGGGGAGTCTTTGAAGGTTAATATAAAGAGCAGAGTGACCTGATCTGAACTTGTTTAGGGAGCAACCCTGGGAGCTACGTGGAGGATGAATTGTGTGGGGGAAAGAAAGGAGGCAAGGAGATTTTTTAGAAGGCAAAGGATTATGGGAATCTGAATGAAGGCAGTGGGGTGGAACTTTCCTGACTGGGTAGGATGGTGGAGGGGAGGAAATAAAACAGACTGGCAGCTGTACGTGTTGATTGGTCTATTGAACAAAGCGTTACTGAGCACTTATCACATGCCAGACACTGGGTGCAGCTGAAAACACAAAGATGAAGTGGGCAGACCCACGTGAGTGGGCTAAAGGGGCCTCCATGGTGTAGGGGCTACCAGGAGTTTGGGGGAAGGTAGAGGGACATTTATTTGGGGTCTTAAATGATGGTAGCAAGCTGATTATGTCCCTGGGCTGCTTTTTTAAATGTTTGCCACTGCTGTGGGGAAAAGGACTGGTCTTGACCTTGGCTGTAAAGGCTCTGCCTAACCTGGCCCACTCATTGCTCCAGCCTCTGCTCACATCGTCTCCTCTTAGCTCTGGTTTATTTCAGTCCTTTGGGGGCACCGCACTCTTTCCTGCCACCTTATTGCCTTTGCCTGGAGAGCTCTGGTCCCTCCCAGGTCCCAGCTGAATCATCTCTTCCTTGGAGAAGTCTTCCCTGAGTCTTCAGACTCAGTCATATCTCTGTTACATGTTCTCATTAGCACCTTATACCTCCTCTCATAGCACTTTTTCAGGGCTATTCATGTGCACCTTATGGAGTCCTTTGATTCATGTTTGTCTCCTCCAATTTTAGGGCAGGGATAGTGTCTGATTTTGCTCAGCATTGTATCTTCAATTTGCACAGTGCCCTGCACATAGTACATTCTCAATAAATACATACATACATTATATATATATATTGGCTGACCGACTGACTCAAATAATTAGTTAAAGGGGAAGGGCATTTTAGGAACAGGGAACAGCATGAACAAAGGTTCAGTGGTTTCTTCTGGGGATATTCTAGGAACACCTGGTGACTGACTTATGGGAGGGGAGTTAAAGGAGAGGAAAAAAGATGAGGTAGGTTAGAAAAGTATGTTGGGTAAACTTGGAAATAACCTTCTGTCCCATGCTTAAGACACCCTGGGAGCAAGTCAGATGCTCCCATCACACACTGTTCTCCCCGCCTCAGAGATTGCGCTCTAATTACTGGCTTGATGAAGCTAGACTATAAGCTCCTTGATGGCAGAGGCTCTNGAGTGGAAGAAAGGGGCAAGCCCCTAGTGTCAGTTCTCTGTTTCTGTGTTTTGTTTTGTCTTGGGAAAGATTAGGAGCTGTGAGTGCGTGCGTGGGGATGAAGAGGGAAGGGAAGGAGTGGAAGGGACCTAGCTCTGATCGGTGGAGAAGCTTTGCAGCTGGTCTAGCTCGACTTGGAGGAGTGGGAGAGGCAGAGTTGGAGGGGTGAAGTGTCAGCGTGGGCTGTGGAGTCACACTGACCTGGGTTTCATACTCAAGTCTGCATTTACGCAGCTCTGTGACCTTGGATAAGTTCGTCATTCTCTCTCAGACTCAGAGTCTTCCTTTGTCGAATGGGGATAATAATATAACTGACCTCGTGGGACTGTTGAGAGAATGAAATAGATAATCTATGGAAAACACATAGCACAGGGCCCGACACAGAGTAGTGATCATAGACACGTTAACTCCGGTGCTCAGCATGTCGAGTCAGTGCTCACAATCTATCTTAATTATGTAGGTAGTTCTCCAACTCAGCTGGAATACTTTGAAGGCAGGGATGGTGTCTAATGCTTTTCTTGATATGGAGCTGGATAGAGGTAGCTTAATAAATAATCATGGGCTGATTTGAGGTCAGCCCCACATAATGTGTGGCAACGTGGCCCAAATGAAGAGAACAGGGGGCACCTTTGTGGCATGAGCTGGAGTGTCCTTGTGAGAAACCCTTGGGACCGCTAACATGGGAAGGATTTGACTTGGGTTCCAGGAGAGTGGCTTTCCTGAACTGTGTGTGGATATTTGTATTTATGTATACGTATAAAAGCCTGTTTGTTGAGAATGTATACAGCCTGGAGGCACAAACTACCTCTGGTTCTTGTTATCAGGACTCCTAGCACTAACTGAAGTCCCGACGTTGTCCCTGAAACCCAGCTAAATTCTGCAGGGCTTCTGAACCAGTAACGATCAATCCAACCCAGAGCACTGGGAGTTTAGCATATTTGATTTACAGTCTTATTCTCTGAAACTCGATCTTCAGCTTTGATAGGGTAACTTTTAAATAGAATGGGCAGTTACCGAAAACAGCCCGTTTCCCAATAATTCTGGACAAGTAGGGCTTTATTATAGGACCTTATTATTATTGTTACTGGAAGTGGATTCCCATTTGATTTTATTGTGATGATGATTATTTTGGGGTGGAGATGGGAGAGTTTAAGTAACATTTTTTTTTTTTAACCAGACACCAAAAAAGACAATTTTTCTCAAAATCTATATGGCTGTCTCCAGGAGTGCACATGAGAGCAAAGTGGTAAGAGGCAGCAGGTCCTGGGGGCTGTTGAATGAACTCTCCCCCTGGCCTAAGTCTGGCAGGAGAAACAGGCGAGGGGCTTCTGAGCTTAAAGCTGAAGCCTCTGGTCAGAGAGACAGAATGAGCAAGTGCGTGAGAAATTCAGTGG
>NW_017731787.1:280339-281309 GCF_001890085.2 Hipposideros armiger
TGTAGTTGGGCCTCATTAAGCTGTGGAATGGCAGTAGAGGGTCTGGTGGCTTGAATTAACTCCAATGCGTTGATTCAAACTGAACTTGGAGGAGGTGGGTCGTTTGAGGGAACCTGGGGATTTTGTAGCTGCAGGTGGATGGTGCTACAGATAGAGACTAGATGAGAATGAGGGATACATTGCTGATAGAGATGAAGCCAAAGAGGGGAGAGGGTTGAGGATGGTGTAGAGTTGTCCAGAGCCTTGATCCTGCGTCTCACCCCATGCATACTTCATCACCTCCACCTGGAGCACCAACCTCTTCCCCTCCGGGAGATAAACAGAGAGTAATTACGAGGACTATCTAAGCAAGTCTGAAATCCACAGAACAGGCAGCTATGGAGAGAAGGTCATGAGCAGGTTTAAATCCATAAACCGGTGCTGAAGCTGTCACCCACTGGCAGACAGGAAGAGAAGATTGTGAGTGGGACGGACTCTGTAGGTGCTGGCCAGAGCTGCGGTCCACAGCGGGAGGTTCTTCTGTCCGAGCCTGCCTGTTCTGGGAATACACGACTAGCGAGGCACGTGTGGTGGGAGTGGGCAAAGATCCAGGACCAAATTTCAGGAGACCTGGGCTTGGTGGCATAGTCACCTTTCAGAGCCTTGGTTATCTCCTCTCAGAGCAGAGGTGGTACATTCAATGGTTTCTTTCAACAAACTTTCTAAATTTGAGAATTTTCTATAACTTGAACTTGGGCATTTTCATTTGGGTTGAGGAGAAAGACAACAGTGTGATCTGTCCGAAGGTGCCAGGGTCCATCTGAAGGACAGTTGAGAAAGGCCCCTGTTGTTTTGGGAGTAGTGACTGAATGAGGAGACAAAGCAAGAATTTCAAGGCTCATGAGTCAAAACTCATCCAGAGACTGGTCCCGGAGAGCCAGGGAATGGTCAGTTTACCAACCAGGCTACATCTGAATCACCAGGGTAAAAA
>NW_017731787.1:283674-285724 GCF_001890085.2 Hipposideros armiger
TTCAGAGTTGACACACTGAGTTTATGAGGAACATAGGGAGCAAAAATATAAATAAAACATATGTGGGTGAGGAATAATAATAATAATAATAATAATAATAATAACAGCTAATATTTACTGAATAGAATCTGTGCAAGATACCAGACTAAGAGCTTTATATTCAATATCTCATTTAATCCCAACATCAACCCTATGAGGCTGACCATTATCCTAACTTTACAGGTGAGGCTGAATAAGGGAAGTGACAGAACTGGGGATGAGTGAAGGCCTGACTCCAAAGCCCATGTTCTTCTTCTTCTTCTTCTTTTTTTTTTGGTGGAAAGAAAAGCAGGTTTATTCAGAATGCCGGTATTCTGGGAGGATGGCGGACTCCTGTCCTAAGGCCACCTCCAAGTCCATATTCGTAACTGTCCCATCTGAGGGATCTAGGAGGAACATTTAGAGGAGGAGCCGCACCAGGCTTTCCCTTCCCTGGGACCTGTTCGGCCGCCTTGACTAAAGAGCTATGGCTCCCAGGTGTGTTCAGCCCAGCCTGGGCTCAGCTGATTCACTTTGTGCTTTGAAGCCACTTAACACACTAAGGGCTCCTACAGTAACTAGCCCCTAGTGCAGCTGGGCCAAGAGGCCCTATTTCCCTGGCATTGGGGTGACAGGTGCAGCCTTGAGAAGATAAGTGACAAAGATCACTCATCATCATTGCAATTCCAACATGGTGAAGACCCCAGACTGCTGGGAAAGCCAACTCACACAGAGATGAGATATAATCAGAAACATTTCAACAAATGCTAATATCAGTCTCTCCAATACAGCCCTGTCAGCAGGAAGAGGGAATTGTGCTAGCATGCATGGGGCACGCTTTTTGGCACAAGGGACCTGGTTGCTAAGCAACAGTAGCTGGCCTCCTCTCCTCCCTGTAACCTTTTTCTGTTTCTAAGCTTCTAGTTAGCAGATGGGAGGGGCTGATGCTGCCCAGCCCAGCCCAGCCCAGCTCCTGGCCCCCTGTCCTGCAACAAGGGGTCTATTCATGGTTTCTGAGCAGAGTTCATTGTCTCTCTTGCGTGTGTCTGTGTGCGTGTGTGTGGAGGGGAATGAAGGGAGGGGCCATGTGTGAACTAGGGAGACCTCAACCTCCAGCTAAGCTGGCCGGGCTATTTAGTCAATGCTGATCCCAGAACAGGAACAGAACCCTTCCTAGCAGACCCTGAAGCTTTACATCGGTGCCACTGACTCATATGGTAAGGCTATATACCTCTGCACCATCCCTGATCCAGCCTCTCTCTCTTTCTACTGCCCGCCCCCACCCTTGGGATTCTTGGCTGGTGGAAAGAGCCTCCTCTGGCAGCTCTGGTGCAGGTGCTAGATCCTAGAGGGACCCCTGTGTGGCCAACTTCCTGGTTTTGTTCTCCCCGGGGGGCTGACATTTATTCTCCTCTCTTGTCCCCCATATGCCTAATCAAGTGCTTTGCATATCATTATTATACTGAACTCCTACTCAAAAGGAGGACCAAGAAGCCCGGTACCATTAACGTCCATTTTCCTAGGCTATCACATGAGCTTCGACAGGTGTGGGAATTGAGGTGGGGCAGCAACTGAGGTGTGGCCTGTTTGTCTGCAGTGGTTCTCAACCTGTGGGTTGCGACCCCTTTGGGGGTCGAACGACCCTTTCACAGGGGTCGCCTGAGACCATCGGAAAACAAAAAGATATTTACATTATGATTCATAACAGTAGCAAAATTACAGTCATAGAGTAGCAACGAAAATAACTTTATGGTTGGAGGTCACCACAACATGAGGAACTGCATTAAGGGGTCACGGCATTAGGAAAGTTGAGAACCGCTGAAAGGGCTGAGCTGAAAGGAACCGAAGCTCCTTTGATACTGAGACGGGAGGAAATGCTGAGCATGTCCTGGAATTCTTTCAGATCAAGCTGTGTTGATGGAAAAGTGGTCAGCAGGGGAGATGGGAGTTCCTTCAACTTTAAGGGGCTTTGTGTACTTGACTAGATTATAAGTTTCTTGAAGAACGGATCCATAGCTTAAACATAGTTCTT
>NW_017731787.1:288064-342359 GCF_001890085.2 Hipposideros armiger
CTAAGTTCCTTGAACATCCTTATAACCATTCTTTTGAACTCTGTATCTGGTAGGTTACTTGCCTCCATTTCATTTAGCTCTTCTTTTGCAGTTTTCTCCTGTTCTTTCATTTGGGATGCATTTCTTTGTTTCCTAATTTTGGCTGTCTCTCTGTGTTTTTTTCTATGTGTTAGGTAGAACATCTGCTATGTTCTCTCAGTCTTGGCCAGGTGGCCTTCTGTAGTAGGTGACCTGTGGGGCACAGTGGTACAGTCTCTTTGGTCACCTGTGCTGGGATTTCCAGTAGTGTCCCTTGTGTGGGTTGTGTGTGCCGTCCTGTTATAGTTGAGACTTGATTGCTGTTGGTGCTTCAGTGGGTGGGATTGACTCTCAGGCTTACTGGCAATGGTGTTTGGCCATGTCCATATCTTATGGGTTGCTCTGTGTGTGTGCGTGGGCTTACCCCACAGACTCACTCCAGTGGGCTCTGGTGCCTGCTGAGACCACTCTTTGGGTGTGCCACTTGTGGAGCTAATTGAGTGGTTCTCTGCTGTGGTCTGAAGCTGACCTCCAGGTAAGTTGGTCCTGGGGTCTCTTGGGAGGGGCTCTGGTACAGGTCCTGGTCAGCCACTGCCTGTGACAGGACAGGGACTACCTGGTAGGAGCTACAAAGTGATCTGTAGTTGGTTGTTGCCTGTGCTGGACCTGGAAGCACATGGGAGAGGCCATGAACTGAGGTGTGAACCAGGACAGCTGCACTAGTACAGGGTCTGGGGTAGCTTCATAAAATGCACAGAGCACCTCAAGTCCTGCTGCCACCTGCTGGCTCCTGTAAGGTTTAGCTACTGATAGAACCTGGGGTGGTCCAGGAGTTGGGTCAGTCAGAGTCTCAGTGAACAGACTCACCAGACCAATTCAGAGTCAGATTTGGCCATGGGTGTCAGGGGAGGGCTCAACACAGGAAAGATGGTGCCTGCTTGTCAGCTGCATGGAAGAAGGACCCCACACAGGAAAAATGGCCACTGTCCCTTCAGTTCTTGCCCCAAAATCATACAACTCAGTCTCTCCCTGTATCTCTCTGACCTCCCACCACCACCCCATGTCACTGTCCCTCTGCCAGAGCCCAGGGTGAGTGCTTGTAAGTGAGTGAGTCTGTGTGCTGGCCCTTTAAGAGAAGTCTGTGCCTTGGCCCTTTAAGCTGTTTTTCCTGCAGCCTTCTGTCCCACAGAATCCCCACTGTTTTTCACAGCCAGTTGTGGCGGCTCTTCTTCCCGGCACCAGTATTCCAAGCTAGTGAGCCTGGTGTGGAGCTGGGGTCCCTCACTCCTCCCGGGGGGACCTCCACAACAGAGATATCCCTCCTGAGTCTTAACTTCCACAGAGGTGTGGAGCCAGCCTGTTCCACATCTCCACCCCTCCTACCAGTTTCAACGTGGCTTCTTCTTTATATCCTTAGTTATAGGATTTCTGTTCAGCTAGACTTCAGATGGCTCTCTAGGTTAATTGTTCTATAATTTAGTTATAATTTTAATGTGTTCACAAGAGGAGGCAATCACAGTGTTTATGTCCTCCACCATCTTGGATCCTTGATCTAAGTTGATTCTTGGGTCATAGGAGTCAGCTATGTGGTGTGAGGGTGGTGACATGGTCCAGCCTTGCAGGGACAATATCTCTGTGGTATGAAAGTCTGTGAAGGTGCTGAGAACTTGCATGTGTGTTAGTATGACCCTGAGTTCTGCTGTGGAGGAGGTTAGTGCTAGCAGGTAGGGATGGAAAGATGAGGATGGGTGAGATCATAGAAAATGTTATGAACCAAACCAAAGAGCTTTGGATTTAGGATTTATCCTGAAGGCTACAAAGATTCATTAGGTATTTTAAAGATGGGGCTAACTTGTTCATGTTTGCATTTTAGCAAGATTGCTCTGGCATAAAGAATAAATGGAGGGAGATAAGACACTTAAAGTGGGGAGAGCACTTATTGGAAAGCAGAGGTTATTACTTCTATTTTATAATTGATAAAATTGAAGCTTGGAGAGATGGTGAGTTGTCAAGTTCACATGGTAGGCTGTAGATCTACCTTTGAACTGCTAGTCCAGTGTTTTTTCCAAGATTATAGTTTCCATTACTCTTCTTCATGGCATATGGACTTCAGACAAATGCATAACTTACTATTACTCCCATGCCTCTTCAATCCTCTTTTCCTGCAATACCCACTGTCCATATATGTCAGTTCAAACCCTAGCCATTGAAGAGGGCCTGTCTCAGTGGCTATTTTTTTCTAGGATGCCTGTTTTGATCTTCCCAGTGAGAAGTAAGCTCTTCTTCTTCTGAATGCCAATGGTAGTTTAACTAAACTTTTCTTTTGTCACTTAACGTGTACTGCTTTGTTTACATGACTTATCCTCAGAACTCAAATTCAAATTCTTTGAGACAGAGGTGGTAGAGGTCCCTATTAATTTATCTTGGGCTCCTTACAGTATCCCCCATCATGGCCTGTCCTCTTGGGCTAAATACTGTTTATTGAATGCATGGATAGATGGTGCACTGGGGAGGGGAACTTCTTCCCCTGAGATAGGAGGGAATGAAGAAGGGTGGGATCTTGAAGCCTGAGGAGGGATGTTGAAGGACTCAGCAGATGCCCTCCATACTTGTGAGAGGCAAGGTTTGGGGGTGGTGAAGAGTGTGAGCTTTGGAGTCAGCCCAATCTGGGTTCAAGTCTCTGCCCTGACACTTACTGGCTGGGTGAGAGTAAGGTGGGTGGGGTTATGTGCTCCAGGAGAGCAGAGAGGACCTGGAGGGGCATCTTTGGGGACACACAGGGAGTGTCCACAATGGAAAAAGGCTTGTAAATGGCTGTGAGACCATAGCTGAGGTTAGAGAGTGGGAGTTTGTAGTGGGCTGTGACTTCTTTCCTTGGTATGGGGATCTTGGGTGACTGTCAACTATTTCCCCAGAGCCTGATGCTGGATGGCCAAGCCCCCATGGAAGCTCAGTATGCAGAGGAGGACCCAGGACCCGGGGTCTTCAGATCAGAGCCAGAAGACCCACTGCAGAGGCCCGAGGACCAGCAGCAACCCAGTAGGGCA
This sequence comes from Hipposideros armiger, assembly GCF_001890085.2. Lineage (NCBI taxonomy): Eukaryota > Metazoa > Chordata > Mammalia > Chiroptera > Hipposideridae > Hipposideros > Hipposideros armiger. The sequence goes on from NW_017731787.1 coordinate 291,130, forward strand.
GACTGAACCATAGGGGGATGAGGGGTGGGGGGCAGTGAAGGGATAATCTTCCTATAGCCCCCAGATTCTCTTCTTCCCCGATCATCCTTGGGTCAGCCCAAGTGATTGATGGTGAGAGGCCATCTTGTTATTTATCTGAGAACTGCTTTTGCTCTCTGCTTTCCAGTTTGGGGACTGAGTGGGCTCTGTGGGCTTCAGGAGTGATGGGGCAGGGGGAAGAGGGCAGGTGCAGCAGGGCTAACTCCTGCTGTAGCTCAGTGGCCGCCTGGTCCCACAGTAGTGCCACAGGGCGGAGTGAGGCTGGCAGACATGAGCAGCACACCCACACACTGCTCTATTGCCCCCTACAGTCTCTCCGGTGGGGCGCTGGTGCTCCAGGCGGTGTGGCTGTGTGGTGCTGGGAGCCCTGGCGCTGCTGGCTGGCGTGACTGTTGGCTCATGGCTTCTAGGTCAGTGCTGGGACCCTTCAGTGGTCTGGGGAAGGACAAAGAACAAGATCTGGGGGGTGCTGGAAGAGAGGAGCGGGTGAAGGCAGTTGTTAAAGACAGATGGGCAAGTGTCTTTCTCATCTACACGGAGCGGACAAGGAGAGATGGAATGAGAGAGTCAGGCTCTACATAAGGACATTCTAGTCCTACAGTGAGAAGTGCAAGGTACTGAAATGGGTGAATCAAGGGGACCCTGGTCAAACTTTTTCTAGAAATCTTTCCCAGTCAGAGACAGAGACAGAGACAGCGACAGACATAGAGACAGAGTAACAGAGAGAGCGCTGTGCTTCTCCTCAGTGTGTTTGGGGGCAGGCGGACGGCAGGGGGGCTGCTTAAGGCAGGTGATTGATGAGGAGGCTGCTTTGGCTTCCCTTGACCGCAGGTGTCTTGTTCTGCCCTTCGTTTCCCTCCTTTGAGAGGCCCTCCCTTCCCCCAGCCTCTTCTCTCTGAACTTCTCCATGTCCTTGTTCTCTGAAGTGCTGTATCTGTGGCCAGCTGCCTCTCAGCCCATTCCCGGGACCTTGCAGGATGAGGACATGACTTTGAGCTGCTCAGAGGCCAATGGCGAGGAAGCCCTGCTCCCCTCACTTTCCAGAACAGGTAGGCCACACCCCCTAGGCTACAAGACTCCCACCCCAGCCCTGGGCCCCTTCACTGGACTCCACTTCTGGCTGGGAGCAGGAAGACCAAAAGGGCTATGACTTTGCTGCCACCCTTCTGGTGTGAGGGTGGCGACATGGTGCAGGCTCGCAGAGCTGATCTCTGATTTGGGGCTTTCAATGCTCCTTGGGGACTGTCTGGATCTCTAGCTGGGGCATGGCCAAGAGCTCAGGCTGTCAGGAGAAGTGGCAACTTGCCGTTTGGGGCAGAGTGAGCCAGCAGTGGAGGAGGAAGAGAAGCCAGGTGTGTGGGAAGACAGTGTGTGACCGGCATTTTTCATCCAGTGGCTACCTAAAGGGCTAGGAACATCACTGCACATTATCACTCCCTTTCCCCAATGTTGTCCTTTCCTCTCCAGGTAGGAGTGGAGGATCAGAAGGTGTGATGCTGCCGAGGCTGGGGTTAGAATCAGTTACAGAAGTTAGAATTAGCTTGGAGCCTGCCTTTTGCTAGCTGTGTGATTTTGGGCACATTACTTCTTTGAACTTCCAGTTTCTTCTTTATGAAATGAAGATAAAAATATTTACCACATGAAGTGGTAAGGATAATATGAGCTAATGTATAAAAGAGCTTAGCACAGGGTCTGGAAAAAAGCAGACACCTAATAAATAGTAACTATCACTAGTATCTGTCACAAGTTTTGAAACCAGAGGAGATGGACTTAGTCCTGGACCCATCGCTTGCACATTCTGTGATCTTAGACACGTCATTGAACCTCCATGCCTTAATTTTTCTTCTGCAGAATGGGGAGGATGATAATACTCACCCCACAGGGCTGCCATGACAATGAGTGACAGATCACATTTAAAAGCATTTGGTTAAAACACAAGGCTGAAATGCTGCACAGAGGGTTATTTTGTTCTCAGATCCGGCCTAAAGCCCTGAGAAACAGGGAGCCTGATGCTGGGTGACCCAGACACTATCAGTAAGGTCTCCTCAGGTCCCACACTGACCAGGTCCCGCTCCCCATGCCCACCCGCAGCAGGTGGGATGTGGCTTTCATGCCATGGTTTCAGTGTCTTTCAGAATAAACACTGAGGACTTGCTGGAAGTGCAGGTGAGGGCCCGGCCAGACTGGCTCCTGGTTTGCCATGAGGGCTGGAGCTCTGCCCTGGGGCTGCGGATCTGCCGGAGCCTTGGGCATCTCAGGTAACTGGGACCATACCTGGAGCCTGCGGAGGGTGGAAGCCTGGTGGTAGTGGGAGGGAAGGTGGAGACCTCCATCTGCCTGTCACGTTCCAAGCGCTCAGGGAATGGCAAGAGGTCATTTTGGTCATCTCCTGGCCTCTGGGCACAATGGTGCCCCAGCTGGTGTCTCTCCCTTGAGCAGCTCTGCTTTTTAGAAAACATAAATCCCAGATGACGTGATTGTCGCAGACTTGCTCAGCCATTATCTTGGTGCAGTGTTGCATGCATGTTCCAGTTATTAAGCACCACCTCCCATGCTACAGTTTAACACTGATTTCCTCCTGTTCAATTCTCTTCTTCTGCCAAGACTCACTCACCACAAGGGAGTGAAGCTGTCTGACATGAAGCTCAACAGCTCCCAGGGGTTTGCTCAGCTCTCTCCTAGACTGGGAGGCCTCCTGGAGGAGGTGTGGCAGCCCAGGTAGGACTTCTGAGGAGGTCGAGTGGGGTCCCTTACTTTCTGGTGAACATTCTGGCAAAAATCTCCCTGTCATGGGAGCCTGGTGGCGAGGACATCAGTGGTGTAAGATAAGAGGACAAACAGGAACATTTCCCAATCAGAAATTACACGAACTGAGTTCCGTGAGCCTGTCTATCCAAGTTTTACATACGTTACCTAACTTGCCCCCCTGCAAGAGCTGCTGGGTGGGTTCTTATTATCACAGCATTTAACATGGCACTCTTATTCCCACTTTCCAGGTGGGTAAACTGAGGCTTGATGAGGTAAAGGGCTTTGTCCAAGGTCACAGAACTAATAAGCAGCCAAACCGGGTCTTGAAACCAGGCTCTTGTCTCCAAACTGCGTGCTCTCCGACCCTTGGCACATTTTATTTGAATACTTCTGGCGTCTCAGGAAAGAGATGGTTGACTTGTTCTGGTTAAGAACTGCTTGGAACCCGGAGACCCTCCAGAGAAGAGGACGGGGCAGGCCTTTCCCCAAATCCTGGGGGTGGACACAGGCTGAGAGGGTCTTCGCTCTGCCTGGGCTCCCTCTAGCCGCCCAGCAGCTGCCTGGGCGGGCTGGCATGGGCGTCCCATCACCAGCCTAAAGCCTTCTTATCTCTTACCACTTTTCCTGTCTCAACCGTTCCCTCAGGCCCGGCCTATCTAGCTCCTGTCCTCTGAGGATCCACCATAGGAACATGGGGAGACTTGGAGTGCTTCCCTATCTTAGAGACCTAAATAGACAAAGGGAAGAAGGGGTGGGACTGACTCTGCCAGCAGAGTATTTGGGAAACTAGAAGAAACTAAGGATCCAGGCATCGGGCTATTGGGGCCAAGAGGTGAATGAAGAAAAAGAAGAGGGCTTTGGTCCAAAAGGAACTGAGGTTTATGCTAAGGAAGAGCAGAGGAAAGAGGAGAGTAAGGATGTGGCTATGCAGGGCCTGGCAAAGGGCCTGGGGTAGAGATTAGAGTAAGCGTAGGTAGGAGCGTGGGCAAAAGTCCTGTACACTCACCTCTCACTTATTCACTCGTCCGCTGAACACACATTCACTCAGGGACCCTCAGGGGGAGCAGCTGGGTTTCCTCATTTATGAATACTTGATTTATAACTTTGGGCCTCACCCAAATTGACCCTCGAGGGCCATGACGTCTGGCTGGTGTTTCTGGGCGATTGGGCAGCATGCACACTGTTGCCCTCACCTGTTATGAGGAGGGACCTAGGGGTGTGGGTGGGGGTGGGAAGCAGATGGCTATGGCTACATGAGAGGCTCCCTCTGACCCCACTCTCCCTCCAAGCCCTCGGGTGGGTTCTCATTCTTGAGTGGGTCCCTGCCCAGCTGCTTGCTGGCCCCTCTGTTTTGCAGGGTCAACTGCAGTTCTGGACAAATCGTTTCCCTCAAATGCTCTGGTGAGTCATGTCTTGGATCCAGGCAAGCAGCTGTGTGAGGAAGGAGTCTCCCCACCCCCACCCACTGCCCTATGTATAGAAGAGCCCCACAGAGAGGCTCAGCTGGGCCTGGGATGGGGTTCCTTGTCCACCTGCCCATCTGCTCGCCAGGCCCCTTCTTGCAGACATAGTTCGGTCCAAACAGAGCCCTGAGTCTCCATCAGGTTCCTCACCGGTCGGGGCAGATGATCTCTTTGCTTTACTACCTGACACTACCTGCCTTGCCTTTAGACACTAACTACCCCTTTCTTCTGGAGAGCCCCAAAAGTGGAATTATTACTGGTTATTAGCCAGTTAACAATTTGAGGAGATTAAGGGGGGGTAGTGAACTAAGGGTCAAATGGTAGTCAGTGCTGTTCCTTTCATCTGTCTTCCCATGCATCTATCCATTCTTCATCGGTCCTTCCAAACATTCATCCACACACCGACATTTGGACCCTTCCTGTGGGACAGGCATTTTGTTAGATATTGAGACTCCATAGATAACACAGCCATAGTACCTGCTCTTATTGAGCTCACAGCCTGATGGGGCCGACAGATGTGTAACCAACATTTCTACTTTCCAGAGCCCCATCCTTAGGACCAGGAATAAGAAATGAAAGCAATCCACACTGGGCCACACTTGCTGAATGATAGGACTGTGCTGATACCCACCTCTCTTTCTTTCCATCTCATCTGTGCTTCTCTGTTTGCAGAGTGTGGGGCAAGGCCGCTGGCTTCCCAGATAGTTGGCGGGCAGGCCGTGGCTCCTGGGCGCTGGCCCTGGCAGGCCAGTGTGGCCCTGGGCTTCCGGCACACGTGTGGGGGCTCTGTGCTGGCGCCATACTGGGTGGTGACTGCTGCACATTGCATGCACAGGCAAGTCTCGGGGACTGCTGGGGAGGAGAGTGCCTTAGTCACCTTTGCTATTTGGCCATCGGTACCTCCTGTATGAAATGTCCATGTCCAACTGTCTGCCTCCCCACGTCTGCTCCGAGTGGGCACGGTGATTTGTAAAATTCTCCCTGTTCGGTGCTAAGAACAGCGCCGCAAGAATAGCAGTAATCATAAAAATACTGATTCTTTATATTGTTCAGTTTTTAGGTTTTTAAAATGCTTCCACACTCACAGCACTCTCTGCTTCTTAATGTTTATCACCACTGTAATTAAATCACTTCCATGTAATTGTTTGTTTAATGTCTTTCTTCCCCTTAGACTGGAAGCTCTACAGGAGCAGGGACTCTCAGTCTTGTTTACCACTGAACCCCTTTGTCGATTTTTCCACTGCCTTGTCCGCATGGCCTAGAACAGTCCTGGAATACAGCAGGTGCTTAATAAATACTGGTTGGAGCAATGAAGGATGAATGATGAGTGAATGAGCTAGCTCTTTGGCCCTCTTCTCTTGGTGGTAAGCAGGGCAGATGGTGCAATCCTCATGTTACAGTGAGGAAACTGAGGCTGGGAGAGGTGAAATGACTCCCCATGGTCACATATAGTATGTAGAGACAGGGCTGATGGAAGTTTTGATGACTAGGCTTAGAGATATCACACAAGGCCCTTCGATGTTTGTTGTAAAATTTGGAGGGAGGCTCTGCAGGAGGGAAGGGGAATGGTAGTAGATGACCCATAGTGTTTCACTTCTCTATCCATCTCGACTTGAGCATTTGTTAAGCACCTACTGCATGCCCAGTGTCTTGCCAGCTGTGTGGGGTACTAAGAGGCATGGGTTCTGAAAATTTACTGCCTGGTGATGGGGGCCCCCACTAACAGCCTCTCTGGCCAGCTTCCTCCAACCACCTCACTTAATGTCAACCTCTTCTGCACCCTCTCCCCCGGGCTCAGCATAGCTCCTGTGTGCAGTTTCAGGCTGTTCCGCCTGTCCAGCTGGCGGGTCCATGTGGGGCTGGTCAGCCACAGTGTGGTCAGGCCACACCAGGGGGTTGCGGTGGAGAGGATCATCCCTCACCCTCTCTACAGCGCCCAGAATCACGACTACGATGTCGCCCTCCTGCGGCTCCGGACACCACTCAACTTCTCAGGTGAGGCACTGGCCTTGAACGGGAAGGAGGGGCTGTGGTGTGAGAGGAGCAGGCATTGGGAGGGCTGAGAGGAGAGCTGATTTCTAAGGTTTCCTCCTAGGGCTCTAAACTGTAAAGTAGTCAGTGACGGTAATGAACGTTGGCATCAGCTGGACCTGAAGTCACACCAGCTTTTTTACTTGCTCTTTTGGAAACAAGGCTCTGGCCCTCTTCACAGCTGGGCTGCAGGCAGGGTTTGCCTTGAGGTCCCAAGCTGAGCTTTAATTACTCCATCTACCAACAGCCCCTTCACGCCTGTCCCCTGGCTGGTCTCGTTCGTGTCCCAGCTACCTCGGGCAGTGTTATAGTTAATATGATTTCTTTTATTTTTCCAAATAATCTTCCACTAAATCCTCATAAGAACCCTGGCAGGCAGATGAGGCAGGTATATACAGGTAAGGATACCGAGTTCAGTGAGGGAAGTGACTCATTTTTTTTAAGTTCATGGGGCAAACAGTGCCCGAGCTTGGTGTGCTGACCCCAGGTCCCGGGCTTCTCCTCCATCGCATCTGTCCTGGAAGGGTGACTCCTCAACACGCATAGACCCATGCATGTGCCCGTACAAATGCGCACACTCACGGAAACTTACACATGCACGTGCAATGCTCACACAAGTGCACATGCACCCTCACTCTCATGCACACACGCTCACACCATATGCACTCGTGTCTACACACACACTCATCCGTAGCACTCCTCCCTTGCATTGCAACCTGTTGGATTTCCTGAACAACAGTTGTTGCTCTGTGCCGTTCACAAATTTTATCATATGGGGCACTCGGAATTGTTCAACAGTTAATATTTCTAAATTGACCTAAATATACTTAAAAGGGGAATTTTAAGTTAAGACCTACCTGAAGAACCCATTATTACTTATAGTAAAAAACCACAAAAGTACACAGAGTGAAAACAAAACAGTGTTGTACTGGTAGCTAGGTGCTGTCCTCTGCAGAACTGCTGCACCCGGGCCTGCTTTCACCGTGTTTAGATGGAGGTTGACAGGCATTTAGAGAGGTACAGAGGAGCACCAGCTGCAGTCTTTCTCCTCTATGCAGTTAGAGGGACTGAAGGAGAACGGAAAAGGGACTACACTCTCCCCAAGCTAATGGCATGTCTGTGTACTACCTCAGAACATGTGTGGGCTCCACCTGTAGGATATGTCACACACAATGCCCCAAGAGAGACCACACACCCTGGGGAAAATCCAAAATCGGTCCTCATTAGAAGTTGGGTACTAAAGCCCAGAAGGAATTTCCATTCTTCCTCAGTCTCCAGATGGGGGGTGTGCAGCATGTACACTGCCTAATCTAGAGGGTGCCATGCACACTGCAGTTTACACATTGTCCTCTGTGTGAGTGGTGACCCCCAAAGTGGTTCAGTGCACAACCTGCACTTCTGTACTGGAGGACTGGCTGGTGGAGACAAAGAACCAGGACTGTTTGAGAAAGGGGCGAAGAGGATCTGCCAGCCGTGGCCTTTGCCCAGGCTGGGGGCGGGAAGCCGAGCCTGAGTGGGACCCAGGACCATGCCTCTCCACAGACACTGTGGGTGCTGTGTGCCTGCCGGCCGAGGAGCAGGATTTTCCGAGGGGTTCGCAGTGCTGGGTGTCTGGCTGGGGCCACACCGACCCCAGCCACAGTGAGTCACCTCCCAGGGCTCTGGGTGCAAAAGGGGTGTGAGGGTGGGGGGAGGTATCCTTCCCAAGGTGAGGTGTCTCCGCCTCCCCTGGCCACAAGGTAGTTTCAGCCCCCTTTTCCTCTGGCATCATCCTTGGACAGGCCTAGGGCCCCATTCTCCCCTGTCTGGGTCTTTCTGAGAGAATAACCCCTGAGTTTCCCCTAAACCAAGGCCTCTTTCATTCCCCTTGTGCCGGGAATGTGAAGGCCTCAGTATTCAGGGTGTATGCGTGAGTTCTACTCCTCCTCTTCACTCCCAGCCCCCAAGTCTGACAGACCCTTGCCCCCTTGCCCAGGGTCCACAGCTCTCACCCTAGGCTCCCCTTTGTGGGTCTCTGTCTCCGGGGCCTCTAACTCCCTCCCCTATTGCTGCCCTGCCTTCCTGGGCCCTGCTTTGTGCCCTGCAGCCTTGCTCTGTGTTGCTCCATCTCCGTGTCTGCCTCTTGCAGCCCACAGCTCGGACACGCTGCAAGACACAGTGGTGCCGCTACTTAGCACCCGGCTCTGCAACAGCTCTTGCATATACAGTGGAGCCCTTACTCCCCGCATGCTGTGTGCCGGCTACCTGGATGGAAGGGCTGATGCCTGCCAGGTGTGGCAGCACGGGGGCTGTGGTGGAGGGTGGGGGCAGGGGTCCTGCTGTGTCTTGGCCCCTGGTCTGAGCAGCCTCGCTAGGAGGGGTGAGGCAAGGTGGGATCCATGCTGGAACCAGGCAGGGCCTGGAATGCAGGGTCTGCTCCCCAGGGAGGTCTGGTGCCCCTCCACCTTGAAGGACTAACTGCCTGCCTGTTCCTCTGGTCTCTGTGCCTGGATCCCTAGGGGGATAGTGGAGGCCCCCTGGTGTGCCCCGATGGGGGCACGTGGCGCCTTGTGGGGGTGGTCAGCTGGGGCAGAGGCTGCGCAGAGCCCAATCACCCCGGCGTCTTCGCCAAGGTTGCTGAGTTCCTGGACTGGATCCACGATACGGCATGGGTGAGTGTGGGGGCCGGGTGGGCTGGGGAGGTTTGTAAAGGACCTGTCCTTTGGAAACTGACCCTAACTCCTTAGTCCTGGGCCCTGCTGGGGGCTGGGGAGGAGCTAGGGAATGTTCCCCAGAGTGGGAGGAAGCAGAAGTGACGCATATAACGTTGAATCCATGGGATGTCTACCCATTTAAGCATTGGCTGGGGAAGAGCAGACCTGAGTTTGTGTTGTAGCCCAGGTCTGCCATTTACTGTGGGACCCTGGGCAAGCTCCTAACTTGGCAAACCTCAGTGGCCTGGTGGTAGCCATCATGGCTACCTTATATGCTACTGTGAAGATTAAATGAGGTGAGACCAGTACAAGGCCTGCACAGTGCTTGGCTTAGAGTGAGTGACCCTGTGTTATTTTTGGATTTACTGATGCCCCCACCCCACCCTGGTTTCCAAGGCAGTCACTAGTGCCCACATTCCCTGCACTATGGAGAGAGCGCAGCATTTAGCAGTTTGGGCTCAGCAACTAATTAATTCTTGTGCGACACTGGGCAAGCCACTCAGCTCCATCTGTTCAGTGGGACAGCCAAGTGAGCTAATGTGTGTAAAAACGCGTTACTTGTATCAAGTACTTTACAAATGCCGGTCTTGAGAAGGAAAAGTATCTTTCTGCAAGGCTGGGCACAGGGTGGGGGTAGAAAATAAACTTTAGGATTTACAGGGGACATATGCATCCATCTTCTCATTCAAACCTTACAAGAAACCTAGAGAAGCAGATAATTTTGGCCCCATTTGAGAGCTGTGTGAATGAAAGTTCTGAAGGGTTAAGTGACTCACTATTGTAAAACGGAGTTGACTCGCTCGTGCCTGGGGGAGCCGTGCTGGGGATCCAGCTTCTTCCTCTTTCTGCTCAGGAATCCCTCCGCTAGGCCTGTTGTTTTCTCCATCTCACCGCATAGCAACCTCACGTTTCCTGGGGTCTCCGGCAGGTCCACTAGAGGGAGGAGAAGCAGCAGACCCTGATGCAGAAAGCACGGACCTCCTATCTCTGCACGGGAGACAGTCACCACCCACGGGCCAGCCTCCAGGCCGAAGGGCCTCTCCCCCAGACCCTGATTTCCAGTCCCTCTATCTCAACCAGAGAGCATCAATGACAAGAGGGGGGTTGGGGCAGGGTTGGGACCATGGGGGATCTGACGGATGTGCGGAAGCTGGATGGATGGAGGAGCTGAAGAAGAAGAGGCTGCTGGAAGCAGCTGGGAGCCCGCCTTTCTGCTCTCTCCCCTCCCCAGTCCCTGTGCCCATCTTTTGGGAGGATGCTCAGGGGTACCCTGGACCTGCCTTCTCCCTGCGCTCTCAGGCAGGTGGGGGAGGGGCAAGTGCCTCCCAGAGGAGCCCTTAGCTCTGGAGGCTCTTAGGAAGACGGGGTCAATGCTGGGCCAGCCCAGATTAAGCCCACGGAGTCAGGATCCTCTCCACCTTCCTGTGGTTGGTCTCACCTACTTCCTGTCCTGACCTGGCTCTGGCTGGTCCTGCTGGGGCTGGGGTGGGAGCAGGGGCCACTGTAAGAACACTCTGGTTGGTGTTGCAATAGGGTGTGGTTTTAAATGACAGTTCTGTGAACTGGTCCAAGGAGTTCTGTTATTAAAGTTTTGGTCCAGTTCTCCCTTTCTCCCTCTCTCTCTCTCTTACACACACACACACACACACACACACACACACACACACACACACACACACTCACTCACTCACATTAAGGGCAGAGGTACAATTTTCCTCCCATACAACTTTCTTAAAGCTCTGGCACTGCTTCCTCCTTATCTCTCTAGACTTTTGGAATGACTTATTTATTTAATTCTTTACATTTGTTACATTTCCAGTCATGATCTGCAACAAAAAGTGCCAGCCATCTAGTTGCTGAGATGCTACAAGCCTGAGAAACACTTAAATCAATGCTCTCTGCTCTCTTAGGGAGGGTCTGGCTTCCACCAACACCCAGCTCTCTTTCTCAGCTCTTAGCTTTTGTTTCAAAACGGGGCCTCTGACTTGGGGAGATTTGTTTCTGTGGTTATACCCAGTTAGCACTTTTCTGGTTAAGTTTCTCTCTGACTCTCTTCTCTCTAGCAATTAAAATGCAATTGGCATCTTGTTTCTAAAAACTGTAATGCATTTTTTATGTTGCTTACCCAAGGAAATGCAATTAGCATTTAGCAATTGCTTTTTTGTGAGTTAATCAGCATTTTTTAAGGGGTAGTACAAATGAATATTCATTCCTAGAAGGTCTGCTCCCTTTACATAAAGTGCACTAAAAAACAAGGGTCTCAATTTACTGTCCCTTTATTACTTGGGGAAGAGGTTGCTGGGAGTCTGCTGTCAAACTGCAGAGGCAGCATGTGAGAGGCCCTGGCAGAGGACAAACAGCCTCACCCTATGTTTGGAGAAGTCAGCCCTCCAGCCTCCACCCTGAGAGCAGCATTGATTACCCCACTCTGGGAAGTGCCACCTCAACAGGCAGTTTCAAGGCAGCTGATCCTACTGGGCAGGGAGGAGTTACCAGCAAACCCACATCTATGATCTTTTTTGTGCTTCTGATGTTAACCATAAGCATTTGCTTACGAGGTCAGACAATTAAGTTAGCAAACTTGTTGCAGTGATGTTGCTAACATTTTTCAATATCAGAGGGATTATTCATTATTAATTTGAGCCAATTGGACAAACAGTTAACCAAGTTAACTACTGGGTTGTCGGAAAAATTATGACGTATTTTTCTGTTTTTTCATTGCAAAAATGCGTCATGATGTTTCCGACAACCCAATGTTTGGAAGTGCTGAAAAGGCTGCTTGAAAAAGTTAGACAAAAATAACCAGAACTTTTTGCCAACAATTCATGGCTCTTGCATCACGACAATGCACCAGCTCACACAGCACTGTCTGTCTGTGAGGGGGTTTTTAACCAGTAAGCAAATAACTGTATTTGAACACCCTCTCTACTGAGCTGATCTGCCCCCCAATGACTTCTTCAAGGAAATATTGAAAGGAAGACATTTTGATGACATTTAGGACATCAAGGGTAATACGACGACAGCTCTGATGGTCATTCCAGAAAAAGAGTTCCAAAATTGCTTTGAAGGGTGGGCTAGGCACTGGAGTCAGTGCACAGCTTCCCAAAGGGAGTACTTCAAAGGTGACCGTAGTGATATTCAGCAATGAGGTATGTAGCACTTTTTCTAGGATGAGTTCACGAACTTGATTGTCAGATCTTGTATTTAAAAGGTTTTTATTTATCACAGTTATTATGATCAGTAACATTTGAATACTATTTTAGAGTTTATCAACTCTGTTCACATGTGGTATCTCATTTAAATCTCAAAACATCTATGTGGTGAAGATTTATTATTGTGACCATTTTACAGGTAAGAAAATTAGTTCAGAAAGATTAAGTGACTTTCCAAGACCAGCCAGGTACTAAGTGCTAGAGCCAGGATGTGAACTGTAGGTCTTTTTACTCCAAAGCCACATCACTGTTTTGCATGTGGATGAATGAGATGGTTTAATTTTGCATAGAAGTGTAGGATTGGAAGGTACTTTACCACCTGGTTTAGTCACCTGCCTACAGTAATACTTTTTATAGGTGAGGTAACCAAAACTTGGAAAGTTAAGTGACTCCCGCCAGAGACACTTAGGTAATGTTCTTAGAGATTTCCAGCTCTCCGTGAGATTCATGGTCTGACTTCAACTTTACAAATAAGTATCTTCCACAGGAGGACAATAAAGAGAACCCTAATTAGAGAATTTGCTATTAGTGATACCCTTTTTACCTATAGAAGCTCAGGCCAGACTACCAGTCAGATATACAGACTCAGAGCCTCTTACCTGCCCTTCCTTTGTCAGCACCTGCCAATTCAGCTCTTAGGAAAGTGAGAAGTGAGTGCATTCCTGGGCAGGCTGGCGGAATGCAGGGGTGGAGATGGGGGCAAGAAAGGTGGGGAGATTCAGGTCCAGAAGGATTTTTAATGAGGACCAGCTGGGTGCCCAGCTGTGTTAAGCTCTGTAGGGAATTCAGAGGTAGAGAAGACGACTGCTTTATTGGAGCAAAGAGACTTATTTGCAATAAATCACTAGTGACAAGCCAGCCAGGAAGCTGCATGGTGAGGCAGTAATTGCTCAGGGAGCTCCAGGGGCCTCTTGTTGAATAGACCCTGGCATTTTTGTGTCCAGGAAATCTGCGCTCTCCTCCTGGAGGATTCAGCATCTCAGCTGCCTGGGCAGAGCCTTTGAGCCTCCTGAGGCTTCCAAGGAAGGTGGCTCCTGGCTCCCTGCCCAGGGCGCAGCCCTCTCTCTTCTACTCCTCTGTGCGGTGGGGTCTGGAGCGTGCAGGGGCTGCAGGCTTTCCTTGTTAGTCCTTCGTTTAGCCCTGCTTTTCCTAGTAGGGTTGCTGTGAACAAGGGGGCAGCCGTGTCATTTCTCAGGAACATCTCTCAGGCTCTTTCCTGCATTTTATTTTTGGGAGTGCTGAGCTTACCCACAATAGGACAAAACTAGAAATGCTGTAAATGCTAAAAGCTGGTATAGTAGCAGTCAGGAAATGCTTTTCCTGAATCTCCATTGTTTTTTCTCTCTCTCCTCTGCGCTCTTCTGGCCCAACACTTAGGACCCTCCTCCTGACTACTCAAAAAAGAACCCACCCACACCTGCTCCCACCTCTCAGCCTGTCTCAGCATCCTGTGTCTGGGTCCCACCCCACCTGACTGATCAGACACACCGGAATGTATCTGCATTCGCTGCACTCTCTGGCAGCTGCTTCCTGATAAACTGATTGGAACCCGGTGTTGTTAATAGCTCTGTAAACTGCATCTTAACTACCCACCTCTAGGAAGGTTCCTAGGGAATAGCTTGCTTCTCCTGAGGGTGAGGCTGGGCTTTCTTCACATCCCAAGGCCAGGAGAGGGGCAGGCGTAAGTAGGCAGGCACCCTCTACAGATTCCAGGCCCGGGGACCCCAGGGCAGGCAGTCCAGGGGAATCTGCTGGGAGGTTTTTATCTGGAGTTGGTGCTGGAGTGGACCAAGCTGGGGACTTGCACAGGATGGAGGCTGCGCCTCCGCAGAACAGCAAGTGGCTCTAGAAGGGCAGTGTCTTTCGCAGGGCCGGGCCGAGCTTCTTCCCTTCCGAACATCCTCTGGCTGCGGCACCTGATGGTGGAGAGTCCCATCTGGGCCTCCAGCCACTTGTGAAAGTGCTGCCCTGAGCTGGTGACAGCCTCCCTGGAGTTTGGTCTCCCACCTGTCCAATAAGGGATCTGGCTGAGGTGGTCTCCATCGGACCTGCCTTGTTTAACTCAAACCTCCATTGCCTCTGGAGACATCTATCTGCTCACAACTTCCAGTGGGCACACTCATGGAGGGGAGCCTGTCCCCTGGGACAGATCTAAAGAAGCAAGCTAACTCTGGCGTCTCAGGCCATCCAAGGACAGCACTCACAAGCCTGCCTTCTGGGTCCCTGGGAGGAGGAGGCACCAGGCAAAAGATTGTCAAGTCCCCCGCCCCCCACACTGTCCCATGTCCTTCTATTCAGTGTCTGTATCCTGGTGAAGGGTTTAAGGACAAGTCAAACCCTTGACCTGGCACTGGTCTCAGGAGCTCCCAGCTCCTTCCCGACACCCCAGGCTCCTAAAACCAGCGGGGGAATTTCCCCCCTACTGCGAAGACCATGGACAAACTTTCCTTCTGCCTGTTTTCGCTCGACAGCTCCTAAGCTGGCCACAGGACACCCTCTGCTCGCCAGCCTTCCCCCAGGCATGAGGCAGAATGGTGAGGAAAGCTTCCGCTACAGCACAACCATTATCAGGCAGCTTGGGTCTGAGCCGTCCTCTGTCCCTAGCCGTGTGCCAGGCTCAGGGAAGGAGGGTCCTTTCCCACAGCCCTCAGGTGACCCCGCCTTCCTTGTTTGCTCAGGACTGTCCTCGTTGTAACATAGAAAGCCCCATGTCTCTGGAAACCCCGCAGTCCTGGGCGAATTGGGACAGCGGGCCACGCTAAGCCCATCACCCCTAGTCTGTATAAATGGAGCTCTGCAAAATGTTGGCCTTCCCCAGTCCTCCTTCAGTCTGGTTGGGCTGAAAGGAAGCCTCCCCTGGTAACCCAGCACTGGAGGACGAGAAGGTTCCTGGGAATTCTCAAGGCCTAGGCTGTTTTCTAAAGGCTGCAATCTCAGAGGTGCTGCCTTGGCTTCGGGGCCCTGAGGGCAAGAGTCCGTTGTTCCCCGGGGTCTGCAGCTGATCTTGCTGTGCCTCTTTCCCACGGTGACTCCTCAGATGGGAGCCAGGACAGGCGTACCTCATCATGCCTAATGTTTTGAACATGCTACTTTGGTCTTCCCGGGCCCAGGTCTCCTGCCGTTTGGGGGAGGCAGGAGGGTGGGGCAGGTGTAGTGCTGCTCCTTGAATATTCGTTTCCCAATTTCCCCAAGTCTCACTGAGTACTGGTCCCCAGACTGGTACGGGACTCACCATGTGACAGGTGCTCACTGAGCCCCGCCAGGAGGAGGAGGAGGGGGGCTGCTGCCCCATGAAGCTGGGCGTGTTTCTTCTCCTGACCTCTACCTTCTGGAGGGGATCGGAGAGGAGCAAAGAAGAAACTGCCAGACCGCTAGAGCCCACAGGGATTTTGTGGGATTTGTTTTGCCTCAGCACTGTCTGCGGAGGTGAAGGGATGAATAAAAGAGGAAGGAAGATTTACCGTTCCCACAGCTTGGCAGCAGCCCCGTGTTTGTACAGCAGATCCAGGACAGGAGGCTGGAGCGGGCTGAGGCGATGCTGGAACTCAGAGAGAAAGTCAGGCCCTTGACAGTCTTTCTGCAAGGACTTGGGTGGAGCTGAAGGTGAGGCTGAGAGGGTATATTTAGACCAACTCTCTAACCACCAGGGACCAGAGGGTCTCCTCCACTCTCCTACCTCCCCCTGCATAAACCTTTAGCAGGCAGCTGGGGCCCAAGAATCTCTAAACCCAGGGGCACGTGGGAGGCCTGACTATGCTGCCAAAGAGCCTCCCAAAAGAAAGGGCCCCAGGCTGGGCTTGTTTGTCACTCATGGCCCTGATAATGGGCACAATCAAAAAATGATTTTTTAAATGGGCTGGGCTGGGGCTGGGCTGGGGCTGGGACTTGGAACCTTTCAGTTGAAAGTGACCTTGGACATGATCCAATGTTAACTCTGCGTGCATGCCCAAGGCTGTGCAAGCAACTTCTTGCTCACACTGTACTGTTCCTCAGGTGACCAAAAGCTAGACCACTTTTTGGACAGTCAGTCCTAAAGGGTGAAGACTGGCGGTGGGAGGTTGCGGAAAAGAGGAAAGTCTGAGGGACTGGGGGTGGCCTCTGGGAGGTGATATGATCCATATTGCGTATATGTCTCTGTGTCTGTGTCTGAGCATCTGTATATGCTTGTTTGCATGTGTATCTGAATGTGTATATCTGTGCATATGTCAATGTGTCTACATGTAAGTATCTGTGTATTTGTGTGTCTCTGTGTGTGTTGTGTGTGTATGCCTGTGTATTTGTATGTATATTTGTATCTGTGTGTGTGTTTTCTGTGGGAAACTTGAGGGGTCTGAGGGAAGAGGAGAAATGTAAAGAGTCTGGAACAAGGCTGTATAGAATTTCTCCCCTGAAGAGGCAAATCTGGCCAGTATTCTGGCCAGTTTCCACATACATGGCCCCCCTCACCTTTAGCTACCCCCTTCATGGACAATGTCGGAGAAATTGTCACACAGAGTACTGTATTTCTTTATCAGCAAACATGCCTTCATCCTTTGAGGAGACCACAGTAATCCTCCCCCTACACACACACACACACACACACACACACACACACACACACACACTCACACTCATACACTCACACAGTGTCTCAACACTTTGCTCTGGCAAGCATGGTCATAAATTACTAGAAATAATTAATCATGATAATCATATATAAGTAATACATACCTGTAGTAGTAGTGTGTGTGCACATGCGTGTGTGTACAGGTGTGCACCTGTCTGGTCATTTCCTATAAGAGCTTCTAAATCTTAAGTCATCCTCTCAAGACTGTTTCCTCCAGTCCCTCTTTAACATTGTGGGGCTTGGGGCAGCAGTATGGGTGGAAGGCCACATACCATATGTCTAAAGAGTTAAAAGTGACACATCAAACTAGCAAATTGTTAGATTAAAAATGTTCTCTCCTCTTGCCATGACAAATATTCCTTCTTAAGGATGTGGAAGTCCAGATTCAAATTTAGAATCTTTGAATCCTTGGTCTCTGTTCTGGAGCATGGCAGAATGGGTTGAACTAGCTTGTGGTTACCTTTTCTTTCCACCCCCAAGCCTTCCCTCCAACACAGAGCCTCTGGGCAGCCATGTGGACACTCATCCTGCTTAGGGGTATGGGGTCTGTCCTCAGGGAAAGAGGTCTGTGAGCACTGAATTCCAGGGTCTAGAAGGGAGCACATGGGTTGCGAGTGGGCACATTACCTCAGCTCTCTGAGCTTTTCCCTTTAGGGATGGTCTGGTCAAAGAGGGCCAGGACATCAGGACTGGGGCTAGGGTCGGGCATGTGAGGCATCACTGTCAGGATCACACAAGGCAGGTTGGCTTCTGCCTCTTCCTCATCTCGGTCCTGCAGGATAGGATCCTCTAAAGTGGGCAGCCCAGAGCAGGCAGGCTTCTCTTGTCTGCTCTTCATGGGAGCTGAAATTTGCTCCTGCCTATCAAGTGAGACAAGGTAAGATGACAGAAGTAGACTCTCCTGTGTACCGCCACTCCTCCATAGTCCTGCACAACACCCCTGGCCACATTTCAGGGAGCTCCATTTGCCTCTCAGCCCAGCCCCTGTGGAGGTTCCTGGGCTCATGCTCAGTGGAAAAACACCCAGAGTGATTCGTTATCATTCCCAGTCATGTGGGCTCTCAGAAATTAACTGAGACAAACACAGAGGAAAAACTCTAGTTAGTGTACCGAAAGATTATTCTCCAGAACAGCCTCACAGAACAGAGTTCCATAAACACTAAGGTGAGTCAAAGCTACTTAGAAAAATAGATTAGCAAGGTCAAGGAAAGGCTGAGGGAGAGGAGCTGGGATATGAATCCATAGGCATTTTGGAGGGATCTGGATTAAACTTGTTGTGGACCGAATTGTGTCCCCCCCCAAATGCGTGTGTTGAAGCCCTAATCCCCCATGTGACTCTATTTGGAGACAGGGCGTTTAGGAAGGTAGTTAAGATTGAATGAGGTCTTAATCCCTTCAGACTGGTGTCCCTATAAAAAGAGGAAGAGATACCAGAACTCTCTCTCTCTTCATGCACCCAGAGAAGACGCTAAGTGAAGATATAGCAAGAAGGCAGCCATCTGCAAGCCAGTAGGGAAATCTACACCAGAAACTGACCAACCCTGATGGCACCCTGATCTTGGACTTGCAGGTTCCAGAAATGTGAGAAACAGATTCTTTTGTTTAAGCCACCCAATCTTTGGTATTCTGTGATGGCAGCCCTAGCACACTAATATAACACTAGATTACCAGAGAGGGTGCTCGTAAAACAGCAGAATGAATACAAGAACAAGTACAGGGTGTTCTGGTGTGAAGCTTGTCCCTCAGGTGCTCATTGCACCGTGTGTGGGAGGCATTTAGGAGAGGCTGGGTGGGGCGGAGGGACCAGCACTAGGCTAGGAGCCTGAAGCCCAGGTTCTAATTTGACCTCCATTGCTAGTTAATGAGCCCAGCTGTCACTGGAGTTTGCTGGGTTTCTGCTTTCTCCTCCCTGGAATAGAACTGTGTCCTGCCTAACTCACAGGGTAGATAGGAAGACCAAGTAGAATCAAGCAACGAGAAAGCTTTGGAGATTGTGTAGAGCTAGGCCAGGGGTCGGCAAGCTGTGGCTTGCGAGCCACATGCGGTTCTTTGGGTACGTACATGTGGCTCTAAAGTAAAATTCAAAATGAAAATAAAACTATCATAGTTTCATTTATAAAATTTTTAAAGGATATTATTCACATAATGGTGATTTCATTTGTTTTGCAGGGCTTGCAAAACTTTGAGGGACAGGATTGGCTCTTCCAGGGGTCGGCAAACCTTTGAGACAGAACGTACCCAAAGAGCCACATGTGGCTCGTGAGCCGCATGCGGTTTGTCGACCCCTGAGCTAGAGCAAATGTGAAAGGATATTGTTTCTAACCCGCATTGGCGAACCTGTCATGTTTATCCAGTCAAACCCCATTCACTCCACATCTCTTTGGTGCCATGCTCCATCTAAGCCTTGAGTACCCACAACTGAGCAAAATACCACTTCCTTCCAGGTGTTCATGATTGAGATGGAGAAAGACACTAAAAACTGGCTGTATTTATTATTTGCCAAAAGAGCAAAGATTTTGAAAGTTTGCTATAATTCCTTTACAACAATTTACAGATAGCTGCTTGTTTCCAAGAAGGAACTGATGTAGTAAATGTAGACATTTCCCACCTACTATCAGCATGTAAGGTTTTAAAGAAAACAATGCAGGCAAATGATGTTTCGATCATAACCTCAGAAGTGTGGTTTTGGGCCAGCCGAGTGGCTCAGTTGGTTAAGAGTTGGTTTAAGAGCACGAGCTTTGAGCAACAGGGCCACTAGTTCGATTCCCACATGGGGCAGTGACCCTGCGCCAGAGCTGAGATGTCACTGAGCTGCCAACAGGTGGCAGGATGGCTCAGCTGGTGTAACAACAAGATTGCCTGTTCGATGGTAGGCTATGCCCACCTGCAACTAAGACTTATCTTGGCACCTTGAGCTGAGCTGCCGCCCAGATGGCTCAGTGGATAGAGCGCGTGCTCTTAACAACAAGGCTGCTGGTTTGACACCCACATGGGATGGTGGCTATGCCCACCTGCAACTAAGATTGAACATAGCACCTTATGCTTAGAGGCTACGAGCTGCCAACAGGAAGCCAGATGGCGACTGGCACTCTCCACAACGAAGATTGTAGAACAACAACTTGGCTGGTCCCCTCCCCCAACTCCCCAACACTGTTCCCCTCTCTCAATTCCCCAACAAAATCTTAAAAAAAAAAAGTGTGGTTTCTGTACCAACCTACTTATTTATGCAGGATAAAAAGCCCAAGATAGGTGCTGCCTCTGTTTCACAATATGCCTTGGTTGAATGGTGATAATATTATAAAATATTATATAAGATATATTAGATAATAATAATTAATAGAAAAGTCTAAGCCCCCTCTCCTCTCAATGTCCTGCCAAATTGTGTGCGCTCCCACACACGTGCACACAAACATACAAAGGTAAGTCAACCGGATCCCTTAGAGGGGTTAGATCTGGCTCTCCATGGGATCCTGGGTTCTGACCCTGGCCCATCACTTTACATTTCTGGGGCTCAGTTTCCTTATCTGTGTAATGGGAGAGTAACGCTGCCTCATAAGTTTCATTGTCAGGAAACTGAAATGAGATCAAAGGTATTATTATCTTGAAAAAGCAAGGAACAGAGTAGTCACACAGGCAATCCAGAACACAGCTTAATCTGGAAGGGCTTTTTCCATGCTTCTAGGAGGTGGGCGGGCATGGCATGAGAGGCTGGCTCAGTTTCGTGCTTGTCTTTTCAGGGCAGTCATCAGTCCTGCTGGCCTCTCCCCATCCCTTCTTCCCTCCCTTCTGTCCTTTCTTCTCAGCTTCTCTTTCTGCTTTCCACCCGCCTTTCCTTCGATGTAATTGAAGACTTGTTGTGTGCCAGAATGTAAAGATAAATATCTCACTATTACCGTAGGAGCTTGCAATCATCTGGGGAACTTACAGACGTACATCAATCACTTCAGTACAGGTTCAGATATAAGATACAACGGGGGCACAAATGAGGCATGAGGCTGGTTAAAGAGATTCTGCTTGAGTTAGGCCTTGACTGATGAATGTCAGAGCTGAGTTGGGGCAGGCGAGGGGTTGGGGCTGGGAGGGGAAGAGAGAATGAGGGCATTTTGGCCAAGGGAATAGCATGAAGAAATTTCCTGGGAAATAGCAAATTGTTCTTTGCAAGTAGTTCTATGATTGTGGACCTGGAGCAGGGTGTGATGACAGTAAATACATGGGAGCCAAGCCAAAGAGTCCTCCCTTGGTCTTATGGGAAATGAGGAGGAGCCACAGTCATATTTAATGAGAGTATATGAGTGTATAGTGGAGAGATTATTCTGGGAGAGGCGTGCAGGTGGGCTTTGAGGGGCACTGGTGTAACATCATAACCATTAGTGTAGGATTTCAAACTTCTTTTAAAGACGAAATCTTTATTTAGAACGCTTAAAATATATGAGATGAAAGCAATGTTTTATTAATTTGCATTTATTTTATAATTCCAAATTGGCAATACCTACTTAGTATAAAATCAATGTGAACGATGATGCTGTTTTGATGAGCATAGGAAGTTGAAGTCAGGGGCTATGCATCAAATTGCAGAGTTACATTAGCTTCGGGAGCCAGTTTACTTCCAGATTTTGGTTTTGGTTGCCTAGTGCTAAGAAATCCTGACTTATACAGTTAAGCAGTTGCTAATAGCAATGGATTTTTCACAGCTTGACTTTTAGTCTCAGGACACCCTTTAATTAAAAAGGGAAAACTTCATTTAGAGGCCTGCATAAAAGTGAGTTAATTTTGTATCCTAAGTTAATGGGCTGGAAGTCTCCGTACACCAAAATTGGGTATATAACACATTATCATTATGACTTAAATGCTTAATGTCTTAGGTCAGGCTACCGTACCAAAATACTAGGTGGCTTAAACAACAGAAATTTATTTTCTCTTGGTTTTGGAGGCTGGAAAGTCCCAAGATCAAGATCTAGCAGGTTTCTGGTGAGGACTCTCTTCCTGGCTCGTAGGTGACTGCCACCTCACGGGGTCCTCACATGACGGAGAGAGAGAGGGCTCTGGTCTTTTTCCTCTTCTTATAAGGACCACCTACATAACCTCACCTAAACCTAATTACCTCCCAAAGGCTTCATCTCCAAATACCATCACATTGAGGGGTAGGGCTTCAACATATGGATTTTGGGGGAACACGAATATTCAGTCTCTAACAGTTATATAGCACCCAGAAATCCTGATTTTTACAGTGAAGTAGTTGCAAATGGCAATACATTTTTCATGTTTGACTTTTAGTCTCAGGACACTCTAATTAAAAAGGGGCTTATGTAGAGTGAATTATTTTGGCATCCTAAGTAAATGGGCAGGTGGTCTCCACATATCCAAATGAAGTATGTAACACATTTTCATCATGGTTTAGAAGCCTAAAATATACTTTAAGCAAAATTTGAATAAAATATTTGAGAAACCCCAAGCCACATGTGGAAACTGAAGATACACAAGATTATTGCTAACCTGAAAGTGAAGGGTATTATGTGATTCATTTGTGTTGGTCATTCACTGGGGGACAGCAACTGGCCCTCACCATGGCCAAAGTTGGACAGTTAGGGCTGCATTAATCCTCACTTCTCCAGTGTGGGTCTTGAGAGGCACTTCTTTCAAAGCTGGCAGGTGTGGGGGTGGGGTGGCTACATTGGACTCACCCTTCCTATAGAGAGCATGTGTCATTTGTATCAATTTGGTACCTGTCTGATCTATGGTTTGTGGGCATTGTGGGAGAGAACCCAAGCAAAATGCCAGGATATCACATCCAGCTGGAAACTTCTTCCTGTATGCTCATGGAGCTTCTATAAAGTACAAAAGCCCACCAAGAGGAGACTGGTAACAGCCACTTTTACTGAGCACCTACTATGTGCTGGGCACTGTTTTGTGCACTTTATATGTACCAACACTTTTAATCTTTGCAGCAACCCTATTAATATCTCCATTTTACAGATGAGGAAACTGAGACACAAAGAGGTTAAAGCATCTTGTCCAAAATCACACAGCTAGTAAGTGGCAGAGCTGGGATTTGAATGCCTGGCTTTAGGACGTGCATGCCTAATCACAATGCTGTCCTGTGCCTCTTAAAGGTAAGAATTCACATTAGAACCCTGAGATCAAATATCTTTTACTGGGGAATGAACATTGCATCTGTCCCTTATTTTCCCCAATAATGCCCTCAGTGCTAGTCATAGAATGTGGGTCTTCTGACAATGCTAAGAACGGGCTTTCAGTAAAAATTGTGCAATATGCAGTGTAAGTGAGGAGTGGAACTTAACATTTATGTAACTTTTTTGAAATGTACTCTCTGGAGCTGGGCTTGAGGCATCTGTGGTCTGGATTCATGATGCTTTCAGGTATCATGGGGGGTGAGGAGGGGGCGGTCTGTGAGTCAAGGAGCCACTGTGTTTTTAATTGTAGGATCAAAGGTCCTAAGAGGGTGGGACAGACCCCATACAGAAAGGGTGGTGAGATGCTGAGGCTGGGGTTGGGCGGTGGTCCTGGCTCCTGAATCCTCCTCAGACTTACCCTTTTCTGGCATGGGTCTTTCCAAATAAAGGGAAGCAGCCCCTTAAGGACCCAGTGGAGGTAGGAGGTTGAAAAGTGAGAGAGCAGACCGGGATGAAGGTGACTTGGCAATGCAGCTACATTGATAGAAAACAGCAGGGTGGGGGCAGCCACTGCAAACCAGTCTATTAACAGAAGGCCCCAAGAGGACAGGCTTGATTTTCTTAAGAACGGAACGCTAAGCCAAGCCAACAGAGTACCTACAGGCATGTCAGTCAGGGCCTGGCAGATTGGCAGGAGCAACACTCTCTAGAATCAGGTCATGGTGTTGGGGTGGCAGCTGACCGACTTGCTGGGTCTCAGAATAGCCACTCCCCGTTGAAGTTGGAAAGAGTTTATTTCAGGATGAACAGAAGGGATTGTCTGCTGGGAGCAATTTTATGGAGCTTGTCATCTTTGATGTTCATAGCAGAGAATGAAAATATCATTAAAAAAGGGTTTAATAAGCTCTTGGAGAGTGGAGAGCGAAAGGGCTATTAGGGGGAGTTGGGGAGGTGCAGGGAAGCTGCCTGGCCCCGTGGGATCACCACTGTGATGCTCAGCGGCCTCCCTGACCCTTGGTGCCAC
The DNA here is from genome assembly GCF_001890085.2 of Hipposideros armiger. Lineage (NCBI taxonomy): Eukaryota > Metazoa > Chordata > Mammalia > Chiroptera > Hipposideridae > Hipposideros > Hipposideros armiger. The sequence goes on from NW_017731787.1 coordinate 315,077, forward strand.
TGCACATCCAAGTAAACACAAGTCATGATTGCCAGTGACCCTTCAGGGCTTCTGCCCAGGTTCCAGCAAGCTATGCTCATGCACCTTGCCCAGAGATCGTGAACTCCTCACTCGTAACCCACAAACCTCAAGCCATCAGCTCCCAGGGATCCTGCCTAGCTCAGGCCAGTCCATGAACATGGAGCGGTCCAGACCTAACCAGGGCTCTTGGATGGGTGTGTGGCCCCTTTTTATGTGGCCAAACCATTGCCCCTACTCAGAGGAGCAGGGAGGGAACTGGAACTTCTGGGCCACTTTGTTGGTATCAGGCACTGAGCCAGGTGTGTTAGCTACATTGGTTCACTCAGTCTTTACAAAAAACCCTGTGAAGGGGTAGTCTGTTCTCCTTTGTGCAAATGGGGAAACCGTGAGGCTCAAGAGAGGTTAAGTAATATGCCCAAGTTCACACAAGCAGTGAGGGAGAAAGACATCTTTCTTCAGGTTCCAAAACCTGTGCTCTTTGCACTGTCCCTGCCTCCTGAGCTGAAAAGAGGCTCATCCCTTTCCCTGAACCAAGGAGCAGGTGCTACAGTGTCTCCTAGCAGGGCCCAGGCTGAACTGTTCCCCATGAGCGTTCTGGCCCTGACCTTGGGTAACTTTTTTGACCTTTCTGAGCCTTAGTTTCCAACATGGATGAAGTAGGAACAATACATTCTACTTCCCCTTGCAGGGTTGTGAATATGAGATGAAAACAAACGTGCAGAAGCCCTTTGTCACTGTCAAGGACGCCTCTGGTGGTAGAACAATCGGTGTTTAACTGGCCAGTGAGCTCACTTCTCTTCCTCATTGTGCAGCCATGGGGATCGCTGAGAGAATATGATTCCCAAATGTTCTGGGCTTGAACTGATGAAGATCTCACCATTCAGCCAAGACAAAAGTCATTTACAATTCCTCTTAAAGTCTGGTCGTTATGGGGAAGAATGGGAGAAAATCCACGAAAGAGGCCAAACTTTGTTTTGTGCCAGCACAACACAGAAAGTAAATCATTTTTTGATTCAAGGCCTGGGCAGCCAGCCCAACTCCAGGAAACAATGGAAGGTGCCAGGCTCGAGGGGAGGGCAGGCCATGAGTCAGTTACCTGGGATGAGGACAACAGCACCGCCAGAATCCCAGGCATTTCAAGTCTGTACAGAATTTGGTGGGGGGAGAAGGAAGTGTTGGCAAATGCGAGAGGAGGTGATGGGTCTGTGTAGACAGACTCCCGGGAAGGCACGGTGGGGCTCTGCTCAGCGCTGCGGGGGACGAGGCCACCTGGCTTTGGTTCCCCAGCTGGCCCACTTCTCTACTCGTGGGTGTGTGTGGGGTGTCACACTAAAATTGCTGTTGCCTGAAACACTTCCTGCTTCAAAGAGCCTTCATCCCTCCTCAGCACACCCCTTTCCTGCTACCCATCTCGCAGGCCTGTTCCCCGCTGCCTGTGAGGGATAGAAAAAACAATCTGATCAACATGTCCCCTCCTCCCACCTTGGGTACCTCAGAGACATAACTGCTTTCCTCTCTGTCTTTTCTGCGGGCACTCACCGAAATCTGCTATGTGCCAGGCACTGTGCCGGAGGCAGGAGGACAGGGATAACTGAATCGCTATCTGTTCTAATCATGTCTTTTAATTTTCAGATGTTTTGACATCTGGCCTCGTTGACCCAATACTTAAAATGACTTTTCTGACTGGTGGTGGGATTAATGGCTGTGGCTTTTTTGATATTGTGTAATAAAATATGCCAATTGAAAAATCTACAGTAAATAATTCAGTAAACCAATATTTTCCTAATGACCAAGACATGATATTAGGTAATCATGCATGGATAAAAGATACAGTTAAAGTACGGGTAGGCCAAGGAATTTTAATGTAATAGAGTATGAAATGTTCACTAATATGGTTTCAGGCTCTATATTGCAACTAACCTTTAAGAATCTACGTCTTCTTGAGTTTTGAAGAAGTATCCAAAAAGAGTATCTGCAATTATTTGAAAGGATATTAATATACTTCCACCTTTTCCAACCACATGGTTGTGTGAGGCTAGATTTTCTGCATGTATATCAACCAAATCAATTACAACAACAGATTGCATGCAGAAGTGGATATGGGAATCTGTCTTCTATTAAGCTAACACTAGGGAGATTTGCAAAATGTAAAACAGCGCATTCTTCTCACTAAAATTTTTTATTTTAGAAAATTTAGTTCTTTTTCATAAACATGTTGTTTATGTTATGATATACTGTGTTTATTATTGTTACTTTCAAATAACTTATTATTTTTAGAATTAGAAAATTTGGTAAATGTTAATAGCTATCAGCCACATAAACAAAAATTCTCTGTGGCCCCCAGTAGTTTTTAAGCTCACTGAGATGTCTGGAGACCCAAAATTTGAGCAGCTTATATGCCATGCTGGAGAGCCATGGGGGTGGTTGCCCTCTGTCAGATGCCAATTACTATGCGATCAGCTGCGGCAGAGAGAGGACAGAGAGTCTGGGGTAAAGTCATGGTCACGAGTACCCATTCAGCAGGTCACGGGTGGGCAACTGCCCCTTAGAAGAAGCTGTAGGAACAGCAGGCACCGTGAGCAGCATACTGGACGATTTCAGCTCATCCTTTAGATGCTGGCTGTCTCTGTGAAGGTGGAGCTCTCTGGGGCTAACTTGGTCCTTTCTCTAGCACTGTGTCAAACCTGAAAGCCTTGATGCCTTAGAGGTTCAATTAGAACATGGATGTGTCTTCACCACGGGGGTATGAGTTCCTCGAAGGCAGGGACTTGTTCATATTTGTGTCCCCAAGCTAGGAAAACATAGGCGAAGAAACACACATGGTCCCTGCTCTCATGGGGCTTGTAGCCTGGCGCGGAAATCTGAAACACAGTGTTGCACACATAGTTACGTAATTGTGAACCGTGGAGGGAAAGCACAGGGGACCATGAGGGAATAAACCGGAAGAACCGAATTTAGATTAGGGTGGCCAAGGAAGGCCTCTGATGATGTGAATTCTTTTTTTTTTTTTTTGGCTGAGCCATCCTGCCACCTGTTGGCAGCTCAGCGGCAGCTCAGCTTGGGCCGGGCATCGAACCGCTGTTGCTCAGAGCTCGCACTCTTGAGTGAGCTCTTAACCAACTGAGTCACTCGGCCGGCCATGATGTGAATTCTTTAAGCTAAGACTTGAAGGATAGCTAGTTAGCCAAGCAAGGAGTGAGCACTGGCACACCTGGGTCAGTGTCCTCCTTAGGCACAAGGGACAGCATATGCCGAAAGACTGGGAATGTTTCAGGACTCTGGCTGGGGAGGAGGGATGAAAGGATAATGTGGCCTGGAAGGAGATCTGAGGTAGACAGCTGCCAGGACATGAAAGGTCTTATGGGCCTTGCCAGGGATTGGGATATTTGTCATTTTTCTCAGTGCAAGTGGCAAGTTTTAAGTAGGAAATGATGTAAACATATTTGGTTTGGGATTGTTCATTCTAGTTACTGGGGAGAAGGATGGGCTGAAAGGGGACAAATGTGGGAGCTGAGAGACTAGTTCGGGGTCCACTTGAGAGATGATAGTGGCCTGGGCTAGGGTCATGGCAGTAAAGGAGGGAAGAAGATGGATTGAAATATATTTTGGAGTGAAAAAAATGGATAAAGTTGGGGGGTGGGGTGAGGAAGAAGAAGGTGCCAAAGATGTATCCTGGGTTTCTAGCCTGAGTAACTGGAGAATGGAAATGTCATTCTTAAGATGGGAAGGTGGTGGGGAGAGCAGATCTGAGGGGAAGCATTCTGATTTGGACTTTCTGGGCATGAGGCGCCTGGAAAGCAGCCTCAGAGAAGATGCTGCGAGTCAGACGCTGGGAGTCGGAATACATAAGGCTGAAAAGTTCCTTCAAAGAAAGTATGGGGTGGGCACTGCTTGAGTAGACACTGGTGGTCTGTTCCCTTTGTGGGACTTTGTGAGTTGGTTTATTGTGTGGATTGAGAGTTTCTCCAGAAACAAGCCCAGAACTATGGGGAAGGCTTGGGAGGGGCTGGCAGTTGAGGCTGGGCTAGAGGCACTCGGTATCCTGGAAGGTGACCTCTGAGACCCGGATGGGAGAAGGGAGCTTGGACCTAACTATAACATCGCTAAAATTAAACGGGTCAGCATCTCCAGCTCTGCGGAGAAGTGAGGTAGACACCCCCGCTCTTCTGTAGCATATCACATACTGTGTTTTTCAGAAATCCCAGTTGAAGCCTCAGGATTGCTGCACAAACATCTTGAGTCAAAATGCAAGGGAAGAAAAATAAGTCTTGAAGCTCTGGTAGAGTGACTGAGACCAACAGAACAAGAGAGAGAGCTAGCAAAATGTCAAAGTAAAGCCAGTTTTCTTCTGCGACTCCAGGCTAGTTCCAAATGCAGTAATCAAATAGCTGGAGAAGCAGGGAATTTGTCCTGGGCTAAGGTTGTGATGAAAAGCCCCCTTGGATAGAGGCACTCTTACTTAACCCTTTTCAACATGTTTCTGCCACTGGGTAAGGGTGTAGATAGCTTAGGCTGGTGGTCACAACCTCCAAACCCACACCAGCCCCAAAGAGAAGGCAATGGTGTGTGTGTGTGTGTGTGTGTGTGTGTGTGTGTGTGTGTGTGTGTGTGTTGGGGTGGTGGTTAAGGAGGTTTGGAGTATGGCATGGAGGGATTTTAGCTGAAACAGAGATGCTGGTCTGAGGTACTTCGAAGTCTTTAATGGGAATCTTTCATGTGTAAATGGGCCATATTTGTCTCTATATACTCAGCCTAGTGCTGGCTGGCTCAGGCAGCTAGTACTTGGTAAATATTGGGGGCATTGTACTGTGAACTGTTTTATGGGAATATTGTAGAGGGGATACAATATCCCAGGATGGGAGGAGAAAGAATCTTCATGGGGCCAGGAGCAGAGGAGGCTGGAATTTTACCAGAGGGCTTATTGAGGAAGGCAAGGCTATCGGGAAAAAAAGGGAGAGCGGAGGACTGGATAGACTGGGAGGATGAGTGCTGACAATGGAAAGCAGAAAGAGGGTTGAAAGATTCCTGATGCTCGTGAAAACGCAGGGGGCAGAAGGATGTCCTGGCAGGCCTTCTGCAGGCAGAAGGAGAACCAGACACAGCAGTTCCCAGGCCTAGGCTCCTTTGCCATCCAGGTCCTTGGGTGGAGGCACCAAAACCAGAGTGGAGACTGAACCCTAAGCTGGCAATTTTGCTGGCAGGGCCACTCAGCAAACCAGGGTTCTATAGATCTTTCTTGGCAAATATCCCCAAATATCTCTGATGTCATGTCATTCTTCAACTCAATGGCTCCCCAAAACTTGTAGCTTTAAGTCTCACCTTCATTAAATTCAGTCGCCCATCCATGTACTCATTAGTTAACTTAAAATACCCTCACATATTGAGTGCATTCAATATGCCAGGCACGTGCTAAGAACAAGGGTTAAAGTAGGACAGTCATTCTCCAAGTGTGGTCCCTGGACCAGTTGCGTCAGCATCATCTGGTCTATCAGTTATCTATGGCTGCCTAACAAATCACCCTAAAGCATAGTGGCCTACAATAACCATTTACCATTCCTCATAGTTTCTATTGGTTCTAGATTAAGGTCTATCATGAAGTAGCAAAATATTGAAAGCTGGACTAGGACTAGAGGATCTGCTTCCAAGGTGACCCACTCACATGGCTGGCAAGTTGGTGCTGGTTGTTGGTGGGAGGCTTCAGTTCCAACCCATGTGCACATTTCCATAAGGCTGTGTGAATGTCCTTACAACATTGCGGCTGGCTTCTCCTGAGTGAATAATCCAAGAGAATAAGTGGCAAGCTGCAATTTCTTTTATAGCCTAGTCTTAGAAGTTATACACCACCACTTCCACAATACCCTATTGGTCACACAAGTCAACTCTAGTCAATGTGGGAGGACACCCCACACGGGGTTTACCAGGAAGCAAGAATCACAAGGGCCATTTCTGAGACTGGGAACTTAGAAAGGAAAATTCTCAGGCTTAACCTGAGACCTACTGAATCAGACATTCTGGGAGTGGGGCCCTACGATTGGTGTCTTAATAAGCCCTCCCAGTGATTCTGTTGTACGATATCTATTTCATAGTCCCCACTCTCAAGTTGCTCACTGCCTAGCTTAAATTACTAAGCAACCATGAAACAGTGCTGTAGCACACACATGGGAGAGGTCGGGGGAGGTTTCCTGGTCTGGCATTTAAGGTTTGCTTAGCCTGAGCTCCTCTGATCCTTCCTGTCTTTCCTTATTCATTCCTCTCCTACTTAGGCGTCTGCTGTAGTCTGATCCCTTCCCAGTCCCCATTCCCTCACATTGTGCTTATTCTCTTTCCTGTGGAATGAGCTGTTATGGATGTGACAGTGGTGCCTGACACATGAGAATTGCTCAATAAATGTCTTTTGCTTCTGTTTCTTTTGTTTTGGATTTCATATTTGGAAGACCAAGCTCCTGTGTCCTTCATCTGGCCAAATTCTAACCTTTCTTCAGGGCTGAATAAAGGGCTCCATTTCCATGAAGCATCTCAGACTTCACCTCCCCTAGTTTCTTCCTTCCCTGAATCTCCGAGCACTTACAGTCTTGACTCATACAGCCTAACCTTTGATTCTCTTGATGCATTTTGTACTTTGTTTTTTCACTTAGAGTCTCCATTTGTGACAATCTTTGAAGCTGTTACCACCATCTGAAATTGCTTTGTTTATCATTGCTTTCTTACCACTTCCTATTACCACCACCTATGCTGCAGCCCTTACCTCCACCAATAGGCTTAAATCACCACCCCTCTTACCCAGGGCCCCTGTGAGAGAACAGCCTCCAAGATCAAATACCTCCAAGTTGGTTGTCTTGCCTACTGAGCTCCTACAATGTGCAGGGCCCCAAGGTAGGCCCTGGAGCATGAGAGAGAGAGAGTTCCCTTTTAAATGTTATCACCTGTGGAGCCTTCACAACCTCAGTCCAGGCCCTTCATGCAGCGGAAAGACTACGGAGCAAGAGACCTGTTGGATTCCTGGCTTTTCCAGCTACCAGGTGGGTAATCATGGGGAAGTCCTCCTCACTGATTCGAACTTTAGTTTTCTCATCTGTGAAATGGTGCCCATAGCCACCCATATCTGAAGGGTCGGTCATAAATAACTAAGTAAAGCATAGATATGACAAATACAGTGGAATATTACTTAGCCATTAAAAAGAATGAAATCTTGCCATCTGCGACAACATGGATGGACCTAGAGGGTATTGTGCTGAATGCAGTAAGTCAGACAGTGAAAGACAAGTGTCATTATTTCAATTATAAGTGAAACCTAAAGAACAAAATAAACAAACAAATGAAACAGAAACAAATTCATAGATACAGAAAACATTTTGATGGTTGTCAGATGGGAAGTGGGTTGGGGGTGGGTGAAAAAGGGAAAGGGATTAAGAAGTACAAACTGGTAGTTACAAAATAGTCATGGGGATGTAAAGTATAGCATAAGGAACAGATATAATTAATAATGTGAAAACTGTGTATGGTGTCAGATGGGTACTAGATCTATTGGGGTGATAGATATGAAGGGTGTTGGGGGCAGGGTAAAAAAGGTGAAGGGATTAAGAAGTAAAAATTGGAAGGTACAAAATAGTCAATGGGATGTGAAATAAAACATAGGGAATGTCATCAGTAATATGGTAATAACTGTATAGTGCCAGGTGAGTTCTAGACTAGTTAAGGGGGTCACTTCATAAATTATATAAATGTCTAACCACTAAACTGCACAGCTGAAATTAATATGAAGCAACATTGAATATCAAAAAATAAAAAGAATTAAAAAAGAATAGATATGACAGATTTAATCTGTAAAGTTGCCAAGGAAATAAATGCTAATGCTTAAGAGTTATCAGTTATTTAACACTTAGGATCTGGGTGCTGGATATAAAATGGTGAAAGATGTCCCTTAAACTCTGTAGGGTTATCAGGAAGAACAAGGCAGAGTAGATAGGCCTCTGTGAAGAAGGGGGCAGAGACTGTGTGAGGGTGGGAGGAAGGAATGAGACCCTGAGGAGGTGGATGGGCAGGCTCTAGATCAGCGGTTCTCAACCTGTGGGTCGTGACCCCTTTGGGGGTCCAACCACCCTTTCACAGGGGTCGCCGGGTCCTCGTATGTGGGCGTATCTGCATGTGGGCCTGGAGACGGATAGAGGAGCGGTGTCTCGGTTCCTAATACCATTGAAAATATGTGTTTTCCGATGGTCTTAGGTGACCCCTGTGAAAGGTTGAGAACCGCTGCTCTAGATGCAAACGGGGCCCGTTCCCAGGTAGCTCCCTAAGTCCTTCATCTTGCTTTTCTTCATGCCCCCAAGGACCGCAGTGCAGTCCTCACTTTTGCTGTAGCTCATTGCTGACCTGTGTCTTCCTGGTGGGATGGAGCCAAGAAGAGAAGGCAGTGGGGGTGGGGGAGTGGGGGTGGAGGGTGGAGGGTGTCTCTGTGGGTTCCTCTGAGTCTGGCTTCATGTGGAAGAGGCCCCTTGGAGAGGCATGCTTGGGTGGCCATTATCCTTCCCGTGGGGCCATCCCTCAGTCCATAGCCTCCTTTTTCTTTTTAAAATGTGGCAGCTGTATTCCACAGATTGTTTTCATTACTAAAAGCAGGTGCACTTTTAGTGGTCTCTAGGACTAATTCCCCTGTACAGCTGGCTTAACTGCAAATGATGAAAACATGCTTAACAACATCACTTCAAAAGCCAGCTCAGATAGGGGCAGTTGTGGGGTATAAAGAAGAGCTGCTTTGATAGGGGTTTGTTTGAGGGTGGACATGCTCCAGTGGTTGACTTCCAATAAGAAGTTGTGTTTGACGCTTGCTTGCTAAGTGATGCTCTTGGGGTCCCTCTGGCCTGCTTGAGAGTGCAAGCAGTCATCTGCTTTGCCTTCAGAGAAGACGTACTACAGGCAGGTGTAGCGGAAATATCATCAAAGTAGAGTCGGAGACTGCCTGTTGTCCCAGCCCTGTCACTAGCTAGCCAGTGGCATGGCCACGTCACAGAGACTCCGTGGACCTTCTGTTCTCATCTCTCAGATGAGTGGGGAAGATGAGGGTGACTCCAAAGTCCCTTCTGGCCCTCATGGTCTGGGATTATAGAAGGAGCCTCCAAACTTGTTTCAGGTCCTATGGTTTTATGAATTCTGCCTCGTTCCTCCTTAATACCTCTCCCTTTCCTCCTCACAAGCTGGAATTGCTTCCCATGGCAGCATTCCCCCAGAAAGGATTTGGCATTGCCCAAAAGTTATGAGATGGTGTTACACTACTAATTCCTGGCAGCCTACATGTAATGCTTTATGTCCTGTTTCTTTAAGAAACATTAAAATGCAGCACCATAAAGGCAACCTCTGGGGACTGTCCAATCCTAGAGTTCATGGTTAGTCTAAATTTGGGTTTGTGTCAATGCCCAAGCTTAAATTGCTGCCTCTCCAGCCAATGTTTCTATATAAGGTAATAGTGTCCACTATCGATTATCACTGAAATGGTTTATACTTGGTCATTAAGGAATTTAACTCCATTTATCAAAAAGCTACTGAGCTTTTATCACGTAAAAACCTATCATGTAGGCAACAAAAAGGACAGAACATTCTCCTCTTTGGGGGGCATACTTTTATATAAAGTGTATTTTATACAATTGTATGCTTGAGCATCTGAAGGTCTTAGCCCATTGCCTTTATAAAAACAATAAGGACTAATTTATTTTTTAGTTAAGGCAAAGCTATGTGCTAGGCATCATGCTAAGCACTTTGTAGGTATTTTCTCAATTAGTTTTCGTAACAATCCTATTCTAGAGATGTGGAAACTTGAGGCTCAGAGACCTCAAGTAATTTGCCAAAGTCATATAACCAACCAGTAATGACAAAATAGGGACTCAAACCAGATCTGCCTCCCTCTAAAACCCATGAGTTTATCCCATGAATAGTCTGTTTTGTGTAAAGTTGACAATCCAGAAACACTGGCTGAGTCATTGAGTAATTGGCGAGTAAGTGCTTGAAAGAATAAATAAATGGAACAACTTTGGAGTAGGCCCTGAATGGCTTGAGGGAGTTGCAACCTTCCCCCTTTACTTTATTGAACGGGGCTCTAGAGCTGGGTTGGGTCCTCTAGTCTGCTCTTGCCTCATAAAGGACCCCACCCCTACTTCCAGCACATATTGACCCATATCTACTTTTTTTATTTGAGTGGAGCCTCTGTTTTGAGTCAACCAGATAATTTCTTTCCATTTTGTCTTCACTCCCACCTCTAACCCAAGCCTACTTCCAGTTAAGCTATTATGCAGTCATTTCCTGGTCTGAGATCCTGAGATACCCTGGGTTACATCCTCAGAGTTATTCACTTATCTGCCTTCCAGATACCCTGAATGGAGGCCACCCAGAGAAGCAGAGAGACAGCCTGATTTATGGCTGTCAGCCCTTTCTTGCCACCCTTGTCCACTCTCAGAAACTCTGCCAAGCTGAGGAGAGAGACCCAGGATCTGGGAGTCACCAGCCAGTGACAGCCCTTCCATTGGGTCCTCCAAATTCATGGCCATGGGAGTGGAGAGCCCTGCCAGATGCCCCCTGGTGTCAGCCCCTGAAAATTCCATGAGGAGAGGAATGCCGCCAAGGGCTGACCAGGAAGTCTGGGAACTCATCACAGGCCATGCCGCAAAAGTAAAGACTGGCCTTGGCCTTTCTTGCTCTTTCTTATTCGTGCTACCTTTGTATCAAGAGCCCAGTTCTTTCTGACCTTTGCAGCCTTCCTGCAGTCTCAGCTCTGCCTCAAGAAAGGCTGAAGGTCTCATTCCCACTGAAATGCAGAGGCCATCCTAGAGATGGGATAAAGATGAGGGGAAAGACAGAGTGCAAGCTTGTCCAAGGGACGGTGTGGTAGCACGGGGAGGAATTAGAGCCCATCTTCCAGAGCGTGAGTGGCGCCTCCTGGGGCCCTGGAATTGCACATTGACCTAGGCACGTGGTTCTCAATGCCAACAAGGAAGAGAAAGCTAGAGGGAGTCTGATTTATTGAGTGCTTGCTGCTATGGGCCTTGATACATGGCCTATCCTTTGACTGTTACAATTATCTTCCCAGTCGGGTTTGACTACTCCCATCTTACAGATGAGGAAGCTGAGGCTCAGAGAGGCTAAGTAACTGAACCATATCCTCACAGCAAGTGGTGCAGCTTGCATTTGAACTCAGGTGTATCTGACTTCAAAGCCCATGTGGCTTCCTTAGGAGGGAGTGTTTCATACCTGGCACTTTTCATTCCTTGTATGGTATGACCCCCTTCACTTCCTTCCTTCTTGGCTGCCTCCCTGCAGCTGGCTCAGACTGATGCTTCTGTAGTTAGAAGGTGAATCTCGTGTGTGTGTGTGTGTGTGTGTGTGTGTGTGTGTGTGTGTGTGTACAAGTGTGCTCACATACAGCGCACGTGTACAGTGCGGAAGGATGGAGAGGAGGAGGAAGGCTTTTCATCCTCAGATTTGTGACCTCGGCACAAATGTGGGGTCTGTGGGGTCTGCAGAGAAGCCTCCTCCCTACCACACCACCAGCCCCAGTTTCTGTCCAACCTCTTCACCAAGTTCAGATTGCTCCAGGGCTTTGGGGTGGGGTGTACTGCTGTGTGGCCACCTCTAGTCTCTTTCCCCAAGGGGCATAATTGCAGACAAACTCACATGTGGAGCAGTAGCAAAACCAACTTTGTTTTACTCAATCCCCCCTTATTCTGTGTGCTAAAAAGCTTTAGGGGAAAAAAAGGCTCTTGCAGAAAATTACACCCTGCATCTTCCTTTATGCTGCTCTTAGGAAGTCATTTAAGATGGAAATTAGAGCCCATTATCGCACATTTAATTACCCACCAGATGAATGGCATATTTAATGGAAATGGCAAAATCCTCCAACATGTGTAATATTTCTAGTTCATGCATTTCCAGACGTGTTGCAAAATAATTCATTAACTAGAAATGTGTGTTGCTGAGACAGACTCAGGGGAAAAGCCGGGCCAGGGAATGGGGCCAAGTATGTATGAGCCAATTAGCACATGCCTGCACCTGGGGATTTAGGTGCTACAGCATTTGCTCCTAATGTGCTCGGAGGTACAGGCCCCCTCCTCTCCAGGAATGGGGCATGGCAGCCAGCATTGAGGCCACAGGGGCCAGGACACACTGGTCCCACTGGTCTGCAGCTGAGTGGGGAGAGGAGGGTGGGGCTAGCCTATCTCCACCCCTCTCCCCACCCTCAGGTTCCCATCTCCCCAGCTATTGTAGCCCCAGGAAATATGCAGAAGCAGCTGTGGGGTGGGTGAAAAAGGAGAGCTTCAGAAATGACAGGGACAAGAGAATGGCCTCTGAGGCAGTTATTGGGGGGCAGACTCTGTCATCCTTCTCCCCACCAATGCTCTAGCTGTGTCCTCTCTTGCTTTGGCTCCAGGCTATTGTTATATATTAGGGATATTTGCTCATTAACACAGCCAGTCAACATTTATGGAACATCTGCTATTTGTGGAAAATCTGTTTGTTAATTCAACCATGCAAACAACCAACCTACTTATTAAGTGCTTATTATTCATTCATTTCTTTATCCACTCACTTGTTTTAAGCAATGAACTAACCAGCCAACATATATCGAATGCCTACGGATTCACTTACTCCTACAACCAGTCGGCAACAAAGTACCTACTATTTGACCATCCATCCATCTATCCAACCATCCAATCAACCAACAAACCAACCAATGTTTATTGAATACTAAACCCTATTTATTCATGAAATCCACAAATGTATATTGAGCACCTGCTCTATACCGAGCATTGTGCAGACACCAGGGAAACAAAGATGAAGACACAGGTCCTGCCTTCAAGGAGTTTGGAATCAAGTAACAATATTAATAGCTAACATTTATTCAGCATTTAATATATCAGGCCGGCACTGTTCTAAATGCTTTACATATGTTAACTCATTTGCCAGCATAGGTATCAGGAAGAAACAGCTTAGAGAGGTTAAATAAATTTCTCAACGTTACACAGCTTCTGAGTGAAAGACTTTCAGGGTGTGAACCCAGACAGACAGATTAGAGGGTGTGAGTTTTAACCACAACACTGCCTCCCTGGGTGGAGTATGGGGGCAGACACATTGCACAGTCCTATGGGAGGAGAAACAGATGAATTGGCCCTGCTGGGAGGAGACAGAGGGACTCGCATTTGACTTGGATCTTAGAGAAGGCATTGGAATCTGTGAGCTGGGGAAAGGAAGGAGGAGCATCTTAAACAGGACAGTGTTGGAATCTGGGGAATGGAAAGACATATAAGACACGGTTTCTACCCTCTATGAGCTTTCAATCAAACAGGGGAAGTAATACACAGACATAGATAACTTCCCCACAAGGAATGGTAGGGATGGTGTGAGATGGTGTGTGATGAATCATACAAGGGGTACAAATGAAATTTGTAGTAGAGAGGGAAAGAAGAATTCTTCCAGTTGGAGGTGATCAGAGATGCCATCATGGAGGAGATAGAGCTTAAGACAGCCTTGAATCGAGGCTGAGTAGGATCTCCTAAGAGAGATGGACTGGGGAGAACATTCCAGCACTGAGATGGCACAGGAAGACACAATAGGCTAAAAAAGAAGTGGTGCCACTTCAGGCTCAAGAATGTGAGCAGTCAGGGGAGATGAGTCTGGGAAGATGGTGTAGATCAGGGGTGTCAAACTGGTGGCCCGCGGGCCACATGCGGCCCTCGAGGTAATCTTTTGTGGCCTGTGATGCTCTGAAATAAAGTGAAAATAGAAAAAATTGTTATGAAGAAAACAGCGCTTAGGGGAGATAGAGGCAATACCGTACACACAATTCCCTCGTTAACCCTTTAACTACTGAAGACGAGTATACACGTGGCCCAGTGCCTTTCCTGGGGGCCTGTGAGTGTGTATAAACGCGCTGACTCAGTTCCGGTGACATTTGGAAGCGATATGTCAGCCTCTCTCAGTGTCACGTAATGTAAACAGATCACAATAGCGAAAAGGTTAAAAAGAGCACTCGGGTAAAAAAGAATAATTTTAGTTTTATAAATACATTAAATAAAATAAATATTTAAATAAAAGCAATTATATAGTGTTTTAATTATCCTATCCATATTCCTGAATCCTCACTTCATAATATAAATTTAACAAAATTTGTAAATGTGATGTGGCCTGCGTGAATCTTGCCTGTTGCACCAAATGGCCCGTGTTTTAATTGAGTTTGACACCCCTGGTGTAGATTGTCAAGGGACTTGAGTGGTCATCTAGAGAGACTAGGCTTTACTTAGTAGGCAGTGGAGAGCCACTAGAAATGTTTGAAGGGGAGAGTGCTAATTATTCTGTCCCTTGTTTGTATGTGCCAGGAGAAGGAATCCCACAAGCTGCATGGCCCAGCTCCCTCGCTGGCCAGCTTCTGCGTAAGGTTCAGTCAATGGGGCACTGGTAGCACATCTGAGTGTGGGAGGTAAGAGAGGTAAAGAAACAACTTCACTCCTCTGTCCTGCTGGTCATAGCTGTGTCCCTCCAGAAATTTTTATTTTTAACGTTCACTCTAGGTAATTCTAATATTCAGGTAGGCCTGGGAATCATTGATCAGTACTGTTTACAAATCGCTTTCTCATTTAATCTTGTAACTGAAAATTTTTCTTAACCATATTTTACAGTTGAGAAAACTAAGGCTCCAAAGGGCCGTGGTATGTTCAATGTCACCAACTTTTAAGCAGAATAGCTGTGGTTAAAATCTATGTTTCTGATTCTATAGTCAGCTTCTTGGAGAACCAGATGCAAGTTAGAAAACCTTTGTAATAATTGAATTATCATGGTATTTTCTCAAACTCGTTTCCTCTAATCTTTGCATTGCCAAAAATCCTGTGGCTACATCTAGTTTGTATATGCATGTCTTCTCTCTCCATTTGTCTCTGAACTTTTAACAATAGCAAGTATGGAATAGTGGTTAGTGCATGGCTTCTAGAATCTTTGATCTTTTGGATTCAATAATCTCCCTCACTCCCTCACTAACCCTTGTTTATCATCAGCCAGATGATGAGTGGCTTCATTTATGACACTCTCAGACCTTATTCTCTGACCACATTCTCATTCCTCATTGTTTATCACTCACTGTTTATAGATTCCCTGTTAGTAATTGCTCAATAAATACTAGCTATTTTCTTATTAGGGTCAGTAGGAGGAAGATGAGCCAGTCAAGTAGACAGAGATAATTCCTGGAGGAAAGAAAGACCCCTGAGGGGAAGGTTTATTATATCTTATGTCAAGTGGAAGCCAGGAACAGACCATTATTGTATATGTGTTCTTTGCCTGCTACTTAAAATGACACTACCTAATTTAATCTTCACAACAAAATCCTATGAATTTGTATGTCTATTTTTATTTTACTGAAATAAATTAAGTTCAAAGAGGTAAAGTAAAATTCTCTAAGTCGCTCGACTTGTGGTATCAAAGTCAGGACTTGAACTCACATCTGTATGACTGCGGAGCCCATACTCTATCTGTCACGCCCTTGGCCTCTGATATAGGAGTGCTGAGATGAAGAACCCAAGGCAGAGAGACCACTGCAGGACAACAGTGTCTCAGGACCCAAGCTGTGCCCACTCTGCTCCTGCCCACCCGCTAATTTCCCCGAAATGACCCCAGGTAATGACTCAGCTGGGCGCTGTCCAGCCCCATATTCCAGACCTAGTGGGAGAGACTTCTGAGATAGATAATGGCTTTAAAAATGTAATTTAACTTAATGCATGCTGTATTGTTACTAATGTATGTCTCCAAGGCAGCTGATTATAGAAATTTTCATAAAGAAAATGTCTAAGCAGAGGCCCAGCAACTTTTCTGAACAAACAGGGTGGGGTTTAAGCCATTTGGCCAGGGGCTGGCACTGGTGGCCCCCGTGACTGTAGCTGAGGTTCCAGGCTTCCAAGAAAATGTCAGGAAGAAGGTCCCCATTATCCCTTCAGGAATGGCACAGAGACCTGTGCTGAGGATCCCCCTGTTCCCATGTCTCCCCCACCCCACAAACCATCATGGTGGAGCAAGGCTGAAACATCTCCATGGGGGTTTCTGTATGCACATGGGGCGAAGTCTTCATGTTAATATAAAGACATCTCAGAATGAAGAAATAAAGACTTGCAATATTCTTCAGGCTAAGTGATTAGAAGGGGTCTTAACAAATTGTTTGCATCTGAGTTAGTCAACAGTTCAACCCTCATCTGACTATTACAGAGCAAATGCTTAAAGTAAATACCCTCAGACAGAGGCTCTACAAGTACTTACCTTCCTTCCAGTTTCTGATGTTAATCTCCCCACTTCTTTCCTCCCACACCAAAGCTGTCAGTGAGGGGCTCCATGGGTTCCCCACAGGGAGCCACCCTCCCTCCTTTTCTCTGTCACTGAAGTCACACTTCAACACTCCTGCTGTAGAGGCAGGGTTCAGGACCTGCATCCTGGAGGCAAGTGTGTGAACCACTTCCCAAGAAAGTGTTTGTCCTGCTACATCTAGGCTGTAGCCCTGTGCACCTCTGCAATTTCTGAGGGCCACAAACTCAATCTCAAAGCAGCTTGCTTGAGGGGGAACCTCGTTATGTCCTGAGCGTGGAGAGTGCACTGGGTCTTGGGTTTTAGCCTCTGCTTTGCCAGCCCTGGCCTTCTGAAACTAGGGAATCAGAAATTCAACTAAACACTGCAGCCTTGGTCAACTCTCGGTTGTAGTTTTGCTTCAGACCCGCTGTGATATCCAAGACCTTCCATTTATCATCACTCCATCAATGCATCAATCTGTTCATCTGTCTATCCATCTGGCTTTATATTTTTTCCAAATTAGTAAAAAAATGTCATCTTCAAGAGAGTCCAAACTTCGATGAAGACTGCAAGACTCTTCAGCCCAGCCCCCGTCTCCCCTCCAGCTTTGTTTCTTCGGACCCTCTGCTTCACAGTCTATAGACCCTGTAGAACTGGCCACACTGTCACCTCCCAGCTGTGGCCCAGCTGTGGCACAGATTATCCTTCCTACCTCACACTCTCTCTACTTTGACTCTTCCACTAGGTTCATCTTCTACTCATCCTTCAGTCTTCAGTTGAGATGTCACTTTCTCCAGGAAGTCATCCTTACAGCCTCTTTATTGCTCATGTCTAGGTAAATGTCCCCTCTCATCCGTGCTTTCTTAGAATCTTGAGTTTACCTCATGAGTACACCGGTCACCCTATCGTGAGCATCGTCTCAGGTTGGATAGGTC
The DNA here is from genome assembly GCF_001890085.2 of Hipposideros armiger. Taxonomy (NCBI): domain Eukaryota; kingdom Metazoa; phylum Chordata; class Mammalia; order Chiroptera; family Hipposideridae; genus Hipposideros; species Hipposideros armiger. The sequence continues at coordinate 332,335 of NW_017731787.1, forward strand.
TGTTCATGGTCAATGTCCCTGGGTTTTAGCCCAGGGCAGAAAGCTGGAGGCTGTGGCTGAGGCTCTTCTCTACTTCCATTTTGGGGCTGTCCAGGTGGCTGATGCCTCTCATGGAGTCATCCTGATCAGTGGGTCTCCCAAGAAGAGGCAGCTTCTACCCATGGAGGAAACCTCAGGTATTGATCTGTGGTTGGTCCTGGGTATCACAGGGTTTAGTGAGTTAGGGCCTAGGGGAGCTGATGGTTAATTTCATGTTTCAACTTGGCTGTGCTAGGGGATGCCCAGACAGCAGCTAACAAATTATTTATGGGTGTCTCTGGAAGAGATTAGAATTTGAATCAGTGGACTGAGTCAAGAAGATCACCCTCACCAAAGTGGGTGGACACCATCCGTTGAGGGCCCAAATAGGACAAAAATGTGGAAGAAGGGTGAATTTGCTGTCTCTGTTTGAGCTGAGACATCCATCTTCTCCTGCCTCTGACATCAGTAATCTTGGTTCCCAGTCTTTCAGACAGGCCAAGATGTACACCTTTGGCCCTGATTCTCAGGCCTTCAGACTCAGACTGAATTATACCACCAACTTTTCTGGTTTTCCAGCTTGCAGACAGCAGGTCGTGGGTTTTCTCAGCCTCCATACTGCATGATTGAAATCCTGTAACAAACCTCCTCTTATGCATATCTGTATAGATCCCATTGGTTCTGTTTCTCTGGAGAATCCTGACTAATACATGGGGAATTTATATTTTTCTTTTGTGCATCACTTGGGTCTGGAGTCATGGCCCGTCTATCCCTCTGAGCTCCGCATTTACACGGGATAGAGAAAGTTATCAGAGAGCCCTAATTAACCATTCCGAAACTCTAGGTTCCCATCCTGATGAGAAGGAATGCGAAAGTGGGAAATCCCAAGGAAATATTTTGGATAGGATTCTGGAGATGGAGGCAGGCAATTCCACTGCCCGATGGCCTGTGTTTGCTGGTGAATGTACTTTGTCATTACATGTTTCATGGGCCTTGGAGCTTATCTTCCCTGTTCAGGTGGAATTTCAAAGCCTTCTGGAGCAGAGAATCCTGGGACAGAAGCAAGAACATGTCACAGGTTTTTATGGCAGAGTCATCCCTGGAATTTTAATTACCTTATCTTCACATTATTACATATTTACATATCTAATGATGAAATTACACATTTCAATTAGTATGTAATTATGAGTTCTATTACTTAAAGAAAAATACTTGGGGATAATTACACAATTATGAAGTACAATCAGAAAATGACATATAATTAAATTTAGAAAAGCATTTGAAACATTCCTCCTACCCTCCCACCCCGCCCTCCCGTACAAAAGATTTCTTGTATTTATTCTCTCGCCTCTTTCTCTTTTTCGAGTACAAATGAAGCCCAGTCCAGCGTGAGCAAGGGGGCGACCATTCCCCAGGAGGGTCCAGGCACATTGTATCTTTGGGATACAAGTCCTCATGACGTCTTGGAGGTTTAGGGACATCTCTTGGCTTTGGAAGCTCTTTCTGAGGCTATGGAATCACGAGGGCATTTTCAGGCCCTAGTCGTCCAATCTTCTTTGCTGCTCCATCTGTTGGGAGTGAAGAACGGGAGACAGCAAGGTGGGACCTAGCAATTCCAGCAGCTGGGAACGTGGCAGGAGAGTTTTTGACTGTGACAAGAAACAGATTATGGGAGGTCATTTTCTACATAGCTGCAGCAGTTTACCATTGTGAAAACATTTTCACTTTTCCCAACTCATGCAATTCTCAGCCCCATCTGATGAGGCGGGAAGATAGGTTAAGTGTTCTTGTTTCCTTTTTGGAACTCCTTCCCATGATCTCTAGGTCTCCACACGCCTGGGTTTTGTCTTTAGTTCTCTGATTTCCCTTCTCAATCTTCTCTATTGCTTCTTTTTCTACTTGACTCACAGATTGAATTTTATTGTTCTTCAGAATTCCATCCTGTCTCTTTTTTCTTTTTTTTTTTGCAATTCAAATGGGTTGAAGAAACAGGTGAGGTGAGGTTGGGTGGTGGCAGGGAAGGCAGCCAGATGGCACTAAGAAGCTATGGTGGCAGAGACTGGTCACTGTACACACGCATTTTCATTCCTCTGGGGCACAAACTTAGAGTGTCTTTCCCAGACTTCCCTGCAGCTATGTGTGTCATGTTAACTGTGGACAGAAATAAAATATCCTACTTCCAGGCTTGGATAATAAAACTTCCTCTCAATCTTCCACTTTCTCTTCCAGCATCTGCTGGCTGAATGTTGATGTTCAGGATTATGTTCAAAGTCAGTTTGAAGAAGGCAGGGACCCTCGCAGCTCTAGAGTGGAACACTCATATCACCCTCCTCTTGCTACTATTTAGAGTGTGAGCAAGAAAAACATTTATTTTATTAAATCAGTGAGGTTTCTAGGTTTATCTGTTATAGCAGCTGCTTGTAAATTAGAACAGCCTTACTAATATGATATACAATCTAAATCCTAATATTTGTTTGCTTCATTTTGTCTGTTCATTTATTATGTTTTTTCAATTCCACATGTAAGTGAAATAATGTGGTATTTGTCTTTGTCTGTCCAACCTATTTCACTCACCACAATACCCTCTAGGTCTATCCATGTTGTTGCCAATGAAAAGATTTCATTCCTTTTTATGGCCAAGTAATATTTCATGGTATAAATGTACCACTTTTTCTTTATCCATTCATCTTTAGATTGGAGCACTTAATCCATTTACATTTAAAGTAATTATTGATAAGTATGTGGTTATTGCCATTTCATTGTTTTCTGACTGTTTTTGTAGTTCTTCCCTGTTCCTTTCTTATTCTCTTGCTCTCTTCTTTTGTATATTGATGACTTTCTGTAGTGTTCTGTTTGGATTCCTTTCTCTTTATTTCTTATATATCTATTATACATATTTGGTCTGTGACTATCATGTGCTTCATATATAACAAACTATGTTTATAGCAGTTTATTTTAAGCTGATGGTTGCTTAAGTTTGAACACATTCTAAAGTCACTACCAGTTTTAGTCACCCTTGCCACATTCATGTTTTTGTCATTATTTATTACTTCTTTTGTGTGTGTGTGTGTGTGTGTCCCTTAATTTACTGTTGTAATTACACATGATCTTCCTACTTTTGTCTTTTAATCTTTGCACTAGTGTTAGTTCTGGTTGATTCACTGCTTTTATTATGTGTTTGTCTTTGTCAGTGAGAATTTTTTTCTTTGCAATACTTTCTTATTCATAGTTTTTATTATTTTCTTCTTTAAAAAGACCCTTTAACATTTCTTGTAATACTGGTTTAGTGTTGATGAACTCCTTTAGCTTTATTTTGTATAGGAAGCTCTTTATCTGTCCTTTGATTCTAAATGGTGGCTTTGCTGAGTAGAGTAATCTTGGTTGTAAGTCCTTGCTTTTTATTACTTCAAATATTTTGTGGCAATTCCTTCTGGCTTGCAAAGTTTCTGTTGAGAAATCAGCTGACGGTCTTATGGGAGCTACCTTGTAGGTAACTAACTGCTTTTCTCCTGCTGCTTTTAAGATTCTCTCTTTGTCTTTAACCTTTGACATTTTAATTATGATGTGTCTTGGTGTGGGCCTCTTTGGGTACATCTTCTTTGGGACTCTGCTCCCTGGGCTTGTATGTCTGTTTCCTTCACCAGGTTAGGGGAGTTTTCTGTCATTATTTTATCAAATAGGTTTTCAATTCCTGCTCTTTCTCCTTATCTTCTGGTACCCCAGTGATGCAAATGTTGGTATGCTGATGTTGTCCCAGAGGCCCCTTAAACTGTCCTCATTTTGGGGGTTCTCTTTTCTTTTTGCTGTTCTGATTGAATGTTTTCTGCTACCTTTTCTCCCAAATAGCTTATTCAGTCTTCTACTTCATCTAATCTATTGTTGAGTCCCCCCTAACGTATTCTCCATTTCAAATACTGTATTCTTTATTTCTGACTGGTTCTTTTTTATGTTTCCTAGCTCCACTTTTATGTTTGCTATCTTTTTGTTGAAGTTTTCCTGAGATCGTTGAGCATCCTTATAACCAGTGTTTTGAACTCTGTGTCTGGTAAATTGCTTCTCTCCATTTTGTTCAGTTCTTTTTCTAAAGCTTTGTTCTCTTCTTTTATTTGGGACATGTTTCTTGGTCTCCCCATTTCGACTGCCTTTCTGTGTTTATTTTTATGAATTAGGTAGGGCTCCTATGCCTCCTGGTCTTACTAGAGTGGCCTTATCTAGTAGGTAGGTCCTGTGGGACCCCTGATGCAGCCTCCCTGGTCACCAGAGCCACGTGCTCCAGGTGTGTCACTTGTATGGATTGTGTGTGCCCGCCTATTGTAGTTGAGCCTTGGTTGCTGTTTGCACATCAATTGAAGGGATTGACCCTTGGGATGATTGGTTGTGAAGACTGACCATGACTACAGTGGAGGAGCTGTCATGCAGGGGCTGACCCTACAGAACAAGGGGGTCTTTGGTGCCTGCCCAGTCTGTACTTTGGGTGTATTATCTTTGGAGGTGGCCAGGTGATGCTCTGGCTTGATCCAAAGCTGGCCACCAGGAATACTAGCCTTGGGGCCTCCTGGAGTGGACCTACTGGAGGCCAAGTTTAGGTGCAGCCTGTGCTCTGCGCGGTGAACCTGATACGAGCCACAAAGCAATCTGCAGATGGCTGCTACCCACAGTGGGCTTGGAGATTCCTCAAGAGGCCAATCCACAAACTGAGGCTGGCTGTTGCGAATGCCAGGCTTTAGAACTAGTCAGCCAGAGATGCAGGACATGCTGAAGTCAGATGCTACTTGTTTGGATTGTGTGATCCTTTGAGAGATTTTAGGAAAGTCCGTGGTATGAGCTAAGACAGGTTTTTTTTTGTACGAAAGTCACTGGAAGTGGTTTGGGTGTGCCTGAAGGTTGGGTGGGGTGAGGCCTCAGGAAATCACTAGAGTAGGGCAGACAAAAGGTGATAGTCAATTTGATGGAGATTCAGATATGGTGGCTGGCCTGTGTCTAAACACAGGGAGGGGGAATGCTCAACAAAGAAACAGTGGCTTCTGCCAGCTCCTCCCTTTGGGAGAAAGCTACCCCTCCAGACCTCAGCCTGTAGCTAGACAATTCAGTTTCTCCCTGTATGTCCCTGATGCCTTTTGAGCTGCTGCCCCAGCTCTGGGGCTCAGAGAAAGTGAGTCTATCAGCAAGTAAGTCCATGTGCAGCCCCTTTAAGAGGAGCACCTAGAGCTACAGACACCCTCCAGCTTATTCAGCCACAATCTCTGCTGGTTTTCACAGCCAGATATTATGGGGACTTTTCTCCCCAGCCCTGGGACCCTGGGGTGTGGAGACTAGTGTGGGGCTGGGACCCCTCACTCCTCTGGGGGTAGAGGGGAACCTCCATGGTTGAGATATTCCTCCCAATTTTTAATGGTCACATGCAGGTGTGGGACCAACCTGTTTCGTGTCTCAGCCCCTCCTACCAGTCATGAGGTGGCTTCTTCTGTAGGTCTGTAGTTGTAGGGCTTTGATTCAGGTAGATTTCAGGTGATTCTCAATGGTTGTTCTGTATTTTAGTTGTGACTGATGTGGTCCTAAGAGGAGATGAGCACAGCATTTACCTACTCCACCATCTTGACCGGAAATCCCATGGTGAGTTATTAATTGAGTTAATTCAAGCTTAAAACCTCAGCACTGACCACTTAAGCTTGAAGCCTGAGCACCATCTTTGCTCCCTTTTTTTCTTTCCTCTGGCATGTCCAAATCCTCTGATGACATTTCCTAGAAAAGTTTTTGACCTGTGTCCTCAATGGTCACAATCTTAGCCTAATCTCTTATATTTTACCTGGACTAAGAATGTAGTTTCCTGACTGGCCCCTCTGTTTTCAGTCTTATTCCTTTTAAATCCATGCTGTTTATTACCCCAGATTAACTTTTCTGCAATACAAATATTCATTTTTTGGCTTAAAATCCTTTCATTGGCTTTCTCTTATTGCTGGAGATTAAAACTCAAATTTACTAGCCTGATATTCAAAGCTATTCACATCTGGTTCTGGTCACCTGCCCCAACGTCTTCTATCATGATACCCCTCACACTCTACCTTCAGGCATACTGAATTGTTTGCTCTTCTCTGAGTACATGTTGCTATATTATAACTAGGGATTTTTTTTACACACTTCACTCCCTGCCTAAGACATCTGTACTCCACTCTTTTTAACTCATGAACTTGCTCTCATTCTTTAAGCCCTACTGCATGGGTCACTTCCTCAGTGCACCTTCCCTTACCCTTCCTCCCACAATGAGCACCTTCACTTTTCATTCCCCATTGCCACACACTTCCATGTCAGGCATCTCACTGCATTGCCATCATTTGTTTATACACACATGTCTGTCTTCTGCACTGGATGAAGATGAAGATCACTCTGCCATTCCACCAGCATTTATTTACTGAATGCTCAGCATATACCAGACACTGTGCTGAATGCTGGGGTCTAGAGATAAACAATACTAGCTAACATTCATATAATGCTTACTATAGGCCAGGCATTGCTCAACACACTTTGTGTATATTAACTTAAAGACAAATAATTTGTTGGGAGCCAGGGAGAGAATATGACCCATGGGACAACAGTGGGGTGCCCATTCTTTCTCCAAGAACTTAGAAACACGCCATTTTTCTAATTATTAAATAGTAATATATACGAGGTCTGACAATTAAGTTCACGAACTCATCCTAGAACGAGTTCTATATGCCTCATTGCCAAATATCACTACTGTCACCTTCAAAGGACTCCCCTTGGGAAGCTATGCACCGATGCCAGTGCCTAGTCCACCCTTCAAGCCAATTTTGGAACTCTTTTTCTGGAATGGCCATCAGAGCTGTCATCGTATTACCCTTGATGTCCTGAATGTCATCAAAATGTCTTCCTTTCAATATTTTCTTTATCTTACAGTAAAGAAAAAAGTCATTGGGGCCAGATAAGGTGAGTGGAGAGGGTGTACCAATACAGTTATTTGTTTACAGGCTAAAAACTCCCTCACAGACAGTGCTGTGTGAGCTGGTGCATTGTCATGATGCAAGAGCCATGAATTGTAGGTGAAAACTTCAGGTTGTTTTTGTCTAACTTTTTCACACAGCCTTTTCAGCACTTCCAAATAGTAAAGTTGGTTAACTATTTGTCCAGTTGGTACAAATTCATAATGAATAATCCCTCTGATATCAAAAAATGTTAGCGACACTGTTTTGACTCTTGATTTGGACTGACAAAGCTTTTTTGATTGTGGAGAATTAGCTGACTTCTATTGTGCACTTTGACGCTTTGTTTCAGGGTCCTATTGGTACACCCATGTTTCAGCACCAGTGATAACGGCGCAACACATCATCTTTCCTCTCTAAAAAGTCTTGGCAAACTTCAACTCTTCTTTGCATTTGTTCATCAGTGAGCTCTTTTGGGACCATTTTTGCACACACCTTTCTCATGCCAAGATTTTCAGTTAAGATTTTCTTAACTGTTTCTCTATTGATGTTTACCTGGTCTGCTATGCTTCTCACAGTTAGCCAACGATTTTGATGCACAATTCAATGAATTTTTGCAATGTTTTCATCAGTTCTGCTTGCTACTGGCCATCCTGACCTCTCTTCATCAGTGACACGTTCTCTCCCCTTAGAAAAACGTTCAATCCATTTGTACACTGCTGTTTTCTTCATGGCATTATCCCCATAAACTTGGACTAACATGTCCCTGATTTCACTTCCACTCTTGCCAAGTTTAACAAGAAATTTAATGTTTGTTCATTGTTCTAACTCAAGCTCAGACATTCTTGCGATGGCACACAAAAACACGCAACAACAATAATGAATGCCACTCAGCAAGACGTTGACACACACCAACACCAACACAGCTGTGAGACACTGATATACCAAGGTTATGAAACCTTACTGAGCTGTTTGTACAGTGTTGCCAATGTAAGCACACAGTGGCAAGTTGGCAAATTTAATTGTCTGACCTTGTACACACAATTATTTTTGCAAATTTAGTTAGTAGAAGAGGCAGGGCTTAAATCCACATCTTTCAACCCCAAATCTTATGTTCTTTCTGCTGTGTCATACCTGGTTCACATCACCTCCTCCCAGCTTCCTCATCTGTCAAGTGGTAATGATAATAATACATTTTCTTTTCCACCTCATTTGATTTGTGAAGAAGATCCAATATGATGGTAATAAAATTTTGCAAACTATAAAGCTCTATGCAAATGTGAGTTGTCATTATATCTATACATGAGATTCTAAGGCGCTATATTTAACTTTTTTTTTTTTGCCTAAAATAAGGCACCTCTTAAAGTCACTCATCCTTTAGGGGTCCTGACTTGTTCAAGAAATTGCTGTTGCCCTGGGGATCAAGGGCCTTTGGTTGTATCCTGATTCCTCTTGGCATCTGAGGCATAGATCATTTCTAGTTAAGTGGATCATTTGCCTTTATCTGAAGGGCTTTATTCTCCTCTTTACTCTTCTCTCATCACTGTATGCACCTCCAGGCCTTTCCATCTTTCCTTCAGGCTAAATGATCCTGAAACCCCAATTCCAGATTTTAGCCATGAGTGTGAAGCCCCACAGATGCTGACATCTGCTGGAAGTTTCCCAGAAGGCCCTAACCAGGGTGCCCAGGAAACCCTGAAGCTGGCTCTTCATGATATCCTCTCACCCTCTCAGTCCCAGGGTAGAAACCCCTCTAAGCTCAGAGGCAAGACCCTGCCCTTTCCTGGAGAGCAGAGCAAGCTGCAGGCAGGCCTTGCAGGAAAGGAATCAACTGCATAGACAGACAGCCATGCAATCTTCAGGCCCTTACTCCCCAGGGATACCCTAGGGCAACCCCGGAAGCCTCACGTAGACTATGTGCTGACTGAGGGCCGGAGAGATGGGTTAGTCCCCTGGGATTGGGGTGTTGGTGATGGAAGGGTATGACTCTTGTCATCTTTTATACACAGAGACTCAACCTTATCTGATGGGGTTCAGTTGGCTGGAAAGCAATGGAAAGTTTAACATAGGCTCAGCCTAGAGGCAATAAAGGGGGAGCCTGGTCTGTGTGCAGCGTTGCTCCAGGGAAGACTGAGGGCCTGGCTGTCTCCTGACATTGGAGGAGGGGCAGGCATTCCCTTCAGATGTGGATTCTAGGGAGCCTTAGACCCCGCAGGCCTTAAGCTGGCTTCCCATAATGACAGCCACATTAAGGGACTCGTCCCATCTTAAGTCTTTTACCTTCTGCTTATTTTTTTTTTAATTTTATTTTTTCCCAATTACCATGACAGCTGTGCTGAGTGTGCCAAAGATAACAAAGAGCCCAAGGTCAAGATCCTGCTCCGAAGAGAAATGATTCTAAATTGCAGATCTGATGATGTCATTTATTCTCCATCTCCGTTTTGTTCCTCTCTCTCACATAAGACTATCCAGAAGCCTTTAAGAAAATATCCACATTCCTTAGAGCACCTATAAATCACCACCCAGCTGCTGTTTCCTTTTCCAGCTCATCTTTCACTACCACCCCCTTCCACCTTTCTCTTCCAGCTAAACTGAGCTTCTTTCAATGCCTTAGGATATGGCAACTCTCCTCGTCACTCCCAGGCCTTCAGGAAAGCAGTCGGGAACACCCATTCATCCCCCTTCTCCTGGCCAATTCCTTCTCTTTTTTTCATTCTCAGTTTAGACATGACTTCCCCTGGACTTGGGTGTTAGGTCTTCCTCCTTCTCCATACGTGCTTAACACCTCCACTTTTGTGTCTCTGAGAAAACTTATCTATGTTTTATGATCACAAATTTGTTTATTTATTTCCTCGTTAAAACAGTTCTAATAGGACAAAGACTGCTGAAGCCCTGACTGCGATTGAATAAATGAATGGAAACCTGAGCAGTCTGGAGTTACCTGGGCTTTTGGGAGACCCAAGAGGTGGTGACTACTAACATCTGTACTTCCTAACAGGGTAGTTCTTAGATTTCACACACACACACACACACACACACACACACACACACACACACACACACACACAC
>NW_017731787.1:346734-351876 GCF_001890085.2 Hipposideros armiger
AGCTGTAGAGGGCAGTGTCACTGGCCCTCATATGTGGGATCTGAACTGGGGCCCTCTGGCATCCCAAGCCAGCTCTTAACCATCGCGCCACTCGGCCGGCCCCACCCTGTGTCTTTTGATTGGAGCATTCAATACTAAGGATGATATTTGTTGTTTCTGTATAACTTGTCTCCATATCTTCATATGTAGGGCTCTTTCTGCCCAAACACTCTTCCTAACTCCTATTTGGCTTTCAAATCCACTGCAAGCATTACTGCCTATCTCTTGATCCTTGAGTTTCATGGCGAGCACCAACTGATGCCTGTGGTTAGTGAGAGCCTCCCGATAACTTCTTTGGAGAAGAATGCAGAGCCCAGATTCCTACAAGCTGGGCATTCTCCTGTCTGGTCACCTGACCTCTTAGCTATATCCAAGGCCTGCTGCCTTTACTGAGTGCTCTCTGTGTTTCCAAGAGACCAGTAAGCACCCCTCAAGGCAGAGAAAATGAAACCTCCTAGTTTCAGGCTACAGGGGCTAATCTTCAGAATGGCTTCTAAGACAATCACAGAGGCCTCATGATGGCCAGCTGTCAAGAGTTTCTGCCTATCCACAGACCCGACCGCAAAAAGACTCTAGTCCAGTTTCATTTTCTGAAGCTGCTGATAAGTGGGCTCCAGGGAGTCTCTCATGGGAGATCTCATGGCAGCTTCTACCATATTCGCCAGAAGCTGGAGACACTTGGGGCCCCACCCAGATGCAAAGGCTGCCAGATTATCTGCATGATGACCAAGCGACTAGAGGGCAGCACCCTGTCGGAAGTATGCCAGCGCCGGGGCCGACTGCTCCATTATCGCCGGGCCGGGCCAAGTCCGCCTTAAGCTAATAGTCCCTGCAGCCCTGCTCACCGTGTTCCCAAAGCGCTGCACGCCACCTGAGCAACCCCCACCCCATCCCCCACCCTGCCCTCAACCGTGCCTGTGTGAAGCGTTTTAAGCCCTTTTATATCCAGGAGCTGAACTCCCAAGTTCCGTTCCCTGTTTCTGGGCCCAGAGCCCGGCAAGCTCATGCTCCATTGAGGCTCATGTTTTTGTTTGTATCCTGTTTCTGATCAATACCGACGCATAGCTCATATTTGAGCCTGGTTATGTAATTTTTTGTTTTCACTTTTTACTTCATTTGTATGTGTTTGGAATATTGGAAGTTATCAAGCATGAACTCACCGCCCATTTTGACTGGAGATATTTCATTCCTTTACATGGAGAATAAAGGGAGGGAGAGGATGACATACACAGTTCATCTAAATGGTTAGCAATTAACACCAGTTTATGTAAACACCTATTTTCTTTTTTTTTTTTTNACACACACACACACACACACACACACACACACACACGCACACACCATTCCTCTGTTATCAGGCTACAATCTCTTCTCACATACAGAGCTATGTACCTGGAAGTTCTGAAATTGAGTATTTTTGTTTGGCCTCTCAGTATTTGTGAAAGCAAGGCACCCCTGGGGAAGGGATTGCTTGTAGCCTCAGAATAATGGCTTGCACAGACTCCCCGAGACGAGACAGGCTTATAACGAAACAGCTCACCTTATCCCCCCACCCCCACCCCATTTGATATTTTTCTGCTTCCTGCCAGTTGATGAAATCTTCTGAGTCCTGCTGCAAGCTCTTTGGGGAGAATGGCCCTGTGGCGTCCCTAAGGTTACCCTGCTGGCCAAGCTTCTGAGCAGGGAGAGAGTGCACTGGGGGGGACCGCTCAGGGCTGGCTCTGCAGCTCACAGCCCTTCTGCTGGGGTGGCAGTGACACAGCTGTTCCTCTGAGCACATTTGAAAAATAAAACACTGTTGACAGTCTGGCGAAGACTAGGGTAACAGGCCACTGAGGAGTTTCAAAGCCAGCCCATGAGGTGGGGAAGGAAGGTAGTCATAGGATGACAGTTATTTGAAGCAACTGATCCCCTGAATCGACAGTGCTGGCCTTGTCTCTGGACTTGTTTTTTAGGATCTCAAACTGGCTGTTTTGGCCCCAGGCCCCCACAGGCAGCAGGGTTACCATGCAGTTGGTTTTGAATAGAATAGTCTGGTGTTTGAACTTAATGTCTGGTGGAAAAAAAACCCCAAACATGTGCATATCTGTCTGCATTTTTTTTCCAGTTAAGTATGGATTTGTCTTTGAATGCAAAATATAAGGTATGTTAGTAATGGTTGTCAGTGTACTCTCCATCTCAGTCTTTTTGGTTTGGTGTACACATTTTTTTATCAAGCGTGCCTGTTGTTTATTTTTGTTTGGAAACCATCTGTCACCTCTAACAAGGAAGGCACAGAAACCCTACAGCAAGTTCTTTCTCATACTCGCCTCCTGGCTGGTAATGGGATGTGATTAATTCCAAATGTTAATATTTGGAACCAAGCTTTTGTGTTGCTTTGTTAAGAATGCTGGAGTCCTCTATGTATCTTCATTAGATAATAACAAGGTTAATTATTGGTAGGAAACAGGAGCTGAATAAAGGAGTAAAGAATCCTGCTATGGGGTCAGCTAAGTGGCTCACTTGGTTAAGAGGGTGAGCTCTGAGCAACAGGGTCATCGATTTGATTCCCACATGGGCCAGTGAGCTGCTCCCAAGCTGAGCTGCCTTTGAGCTGGTGAGAGTGCGTGCTCTTAGCAGCAAGTTTGCCAGTTTGACACCCATATGAGATAGTGGCCTGTGCCCCCACCTCCAACTAAGACTGAACACAGCATCTTGAGCTGAGCAGCCACGAGCTGCCCATGGGTGGCCATATGGCTCAGTGTGCAACAAGGTTGCCGGTTTGACTCCCGCATGGGATGGTGGACTACTCCTCACCCCCCGCCACAACCAGATTGAAAGTGGTGACTGGATTTAGAGCTGAACTTGCGCCCTCCACAACTGAGATTGAAGGACAACAACTTGACTTGGAGCTTATGTGTCCTGGAAATACACAATGTTCCCCTTCCCCAATTCCCCAACACTGTTTTCCTCCCCAATTCCCCAATAAAAGCTTAAAAAAAAAAAGAATCCTGCTCTGACTCCTTCAGGGAGGGAAGAACTCCAGGATTGGGAATAAGAAGTGAGGAGTCCCACCTGGAGACAAAGCTTTGTAAGAGGTAGCAAAGATTTTTGGTTGAAAAGATGAGAACAGCCTTGAATACAGCCCTTTCAAGGCAGGAAAATAGGACAAACTAGGCTTGGCCTGAGAAGAGAAGAAAAATTCCCTGAGCAGGAAAGTGAGGACTGGATGAAGGTCTTACAAGAGAGATGGTGGTTCCCAGGCTGAACGACTTCAACTCTACCGCTAGAATTTAGGGACCTTCAAGGTCAAATTATATGCCTTCCCCCACCCCCTACACACACACACACACACACACACACACACACACGTGCGTGCGCGCGCACACACACACACACCCCTAGGAGGAAACGGAGGCTTAGAGAGTTGAAGTGATCAGCCTGAAGTTACACAGCTGATCAGTAAAGATCAACAGAAAGCTAACTACCTCTATGGGGTTGCACATAGGGGTGGGTGAGGGGGTGGTTTAAAGGAAGCCTCAAAGGGTGACATGGGCTTTGGTGGAGAATGCCTAGGCAGGCAGAAGGGGAGCAGGGCTTTCAGAAGGATAAAATGTGTTGCTTCCTTCCAACATGTTGGCCTCTGTTAAGTTTTGAGGTTTTCTAGAAAAGATAAAGACTTTTTTATTTTTATTGCTGGTGGTAACTTGGAAAATTCTCTTAAGTAGGCAAAATTAAGGAACTCTGCAGGGGAGAATACACTGACTTCTCAAGATGGGATCAGGATACATTTAGATCTAGGTTTATACAGATCACAGGAACTACATCCTTACTCTCATAATGTATGTCAGACGGTGTAGTGGGTTGAATGGTGGCCCCTCCAAAGATTTATCCATGTTCTAACCTTTGGAACCTGTGAATTTGACCCTAGTTGGAAAAAATCATCTTTGCAGGTGTAATTAGCTGAAGGATCTCAAGATGAGATCATCCTGGATTTAGGGTGGGCCTTAAATCCAATGACAAGTGTCCTTATTAGAGGAAGGAGAGGGAGAGTTGAGTCACAGGTACAGAAGAAAAGGCCATGTAAAGTCGGGGCAGAGATTAAAGGGATGTTACAATAAGCCAAGGAACACTTAGAGCCATCAGAAGCTGAACGAGGCAGGGAAGGATTTTCTTCTAGAACAGGGGTTGGCAAACTGCAGCTCACAAGCCAGATGCAGCTCTTTGGGTACATTCCGTCTCAAAAGTTTGCTGACCCCTGGAAGAGCTAATCCTGTCCCTCACAACAATTTAAAAATTATTCTAGAGCCATAAATATATTTTTACAAATAAGGAAAATTTAAAGTAATATTATAAATGAAACTATGATAGTCTTATTTTCATTTTTAATTTTACTTCAGAGCCACATGTATTGTACCCAAAGAGTCACATGTGGCTCGCGAGCCGCAGTTTGCCGACCCCTGGCGGCTCTTCCATCTCAAAAGTTTGTCGACCCCTGGTCTAGAACCTTCAGAGGGAGCATGGTCCTCTTGATAATTTGATTTCAAACATCTGGCCTCCAGAACTGTGAAAGAATAAACTTCTGTTGTCATAGCCAAGAGTTTCTTATGGCAGTCCTAGGAAATTAATATAGGAGGTGACCTACCATTTTCTCTGTTTCTTCTGAGGACTTAACTTTTTTCTGTTATCTGTGGGCTTCAGCACCACCCAGTTTAAATCGGACCATTTTTGACCATCCAGATTCTCTGGAGTAAAGATCCAGCATCTCAGGTGGCACCAATGAATAGAGGTTAAGAGTACAGCCTCTGAAGTCACATTGTGTAATCTTGGACAAGTTATTTATTCCTATGCCTCGATTTTCCCATATGTAAACTGGGAAGAATAATTTTACTCAATTTCGCAGCGAGTTGGTGAGGGCTGAAGACATTTGTATGTTTAGAGTCTCTAGTTAGAATCTCTATTTAGACTTTTTTGAAGTGCTCAGTCCAATTTTCCATATTCAGTGACTCCAGAGGCTGGGCAGGCTGTTTCGATAAAGCGGTCTGACATTCTAAGAGCAAATGGCCATGGGTGTCTAGCTTTTTTTTTTTAAAGATTTTTTTTTTAATTGGGGAATCGGGGGGG
>NW_017731787.1:353866-375292 GCF_001890085.2 Hipposideros armiger
CCAGGTTGAGCTGTTGTTCAGCATCTTAGCTGTAGAGGGCAGTGTCACTGGCCCTCATATGTGGGATCCGAACCGGGGCCCTCTGGCGTCCCAAGCCAGTGTTTATCAATCGCGCCACTCGGCCGGCCCAACACCTATTTTCAAAATCCCTTTGGGAAATGGGCAAGGTGAAAGTGAGGGGCAGGTCTGGAAGGAATGAAGATTGAATTGGAGACTTGGGAGATGGGGAAACAGGTGAGGAAGAAGGAAAAGAAAGCCCTGCTTATGAGCACCTGCTTCTCTTTGGCCTTCTTGAATTCTGTCCCTTTTCAGTGAGGGTCTTCTCCCACCCCCCCTGCTCTATTTCCTCACTCACTTCTCTTTCCACCAAGAAAGGGAGGTGGAGGATTGTGATTTCTTTCCCCTCCTTTCCTGATGGATTTTCACAAAGAAGATGCCCAAAGATCCCTTTGTTCCTGATTAACAATCTCCAGGCTGGGAAACTGATTAGAAATTAAATTCTCCTCAGAGCCCAGATCAAGGGCTTGCTCTGCTACCCTCTCTCTTTTTCTCTTCTGTAGTATTTTTGAATACCTGATATGTGCCAGGCTCAGAGAGCCCAACGGAAAATTCATAGATAAGAAATGGAAAATTATGTTAAGCAGTCACTTTGTCCTGAAGAAATCATTGAGAATGGAGGTTCCTTCTGATTTTTGAGCTCTTTTTCCAGCCTTCTCTCCTTTCTTCACACAGTTGCCAGTCTCTGAACCAAAAGTTAACAGCCAGCTCTCTGGCTAAAGAGCTGAGGTCCCTGCTTAGTCCCTGTTCTCTTATTTTATGGTGAGGACCCTGGCTTTGTAGGCATTTCTGCTTTGACTTCTGGCCATTTTCTGCTGAGGTCACCTGAGGAAAGCAGTGCTGTCATCACGGCCACCAGTCTGTGAGGGCCTGTGCTGGGGCTCATCCAAGTCCCCGCTACAGGAGGCAAATTGCAGATGCTGCTTCTATATTTAGATCCTGGGATGTTACCCATGAATGAGCCAGTGACCTGGAAGAGACAACTCTCCCTCCAGTCTCTGTTTCTGACTCCCTCATTCCCCTTCATTGTTTTACCATAATTTCCCTTCTGTGTAGGGAATGAACTTCCGTCTGACTAGAATGAAACGACCCAGAGTTAACTGAGCTGGATCTTGGTTTGAGGACACAGACCCTAACATCCCAGGTACTTGCCAAGACTGTGGTTACCAAGACTGGTTTTAGGCATAACACAATGGACTACTTGTTACATCAGGAGTCTCCAAAATGTTTCACCATATTTCCCTATCAATAAAACATTTTTGAGTGTACATCCCAGCTCTTGCTTATGTATTTATTCATAAATTCTACACATGCACATTTTACTGATATATATGTTATAAAGCCGATACAGAAAATTTATGAGTTGAGATAGTTCTAAAGTTTCTGTACCACATAGATCTTCTGGCACATCCCACTGTGGAAACCACTGCTCTACATAGTGAAATGAGGAAATGTCCTTTGGAGGCATATTTTGAGCTGCAGTGCTCGCTATTGTTGATTTGAGGAATAATGGAAAGGTTTTCGTTGGTCAAAGTGTTTCCTCTTTTCCAATAAATAGGAATATCTGAAAATTCTCTATTAGAGAAATGATAACCTTTGGGTTAAGCATTGCCTTCTCTCTGAGGTCTCTTAAAACACAAATCCTCCTGAAAGAAGTTGGGAGAAGAAGCATGTTACACGTCCAGTCCTTTGGGCCCATGCTTAAAGCCTTGCTTTCCTCAGAGCCTGGGATGCTTGACTTAGTACCTGGCACATAGGAAGAGCTCAATGAGTCTTTGGTGAATGAGTAAATGAGTGTGGAAAAGACACAGATGAGGAAGACCAAGAAGAGCAAGAAGGAGAAAGGGTACTGGGAGACAGTGTGAAGTTGAGTTTCCTCCTCTTCCTAATTTTGCTTGGACTGGGAGCAGTCATTCAGCACAGGGTGATTTCTCCCAGCGCAGGGCTTCCCTGTTCTGAAATTCTGTTTACCAGGACTACAGGGGAGTACGGGCCCCTCCAGTTTGAGAATGGACACGCTATCATCTAGACATCTGGCTTTCCAATAAGCTTAGCAGAGTCACTGTTCCATTCCTTGCCCCCTTTACTCTGTTCTTAGAGCAGCCTAAGATGAGGAGGAGAGGTGGGACCAATAAGGGATCTACCTCCATCGGTATCATCAGGACTTTTCTGTAGGCGATTGAAGGAGGCTTCTTTTCCCAGAGAAGAGATACATGTGTTCTACTCATCCAGTCAGCCTTGGTCAGGTGTTCGTTTATTTCTTTTTGATTCCCTCCCCCCAAATCTAGGAAAGGATTTTCACAGATTGGATTAAAATTACAGACTGAGTAAGAGTACCCTTTCCCCTTTACTCTCTCAACACACCTAGAAATAAAGGTATGTATAATGTGTAAATACATGTACACATGAGTACATGTATGTCTCCACAAATAGCACCAATTTAATTTGAATTGCAATGAATTTATAGATTTACTTGGCAAAAATTGACATCTTTGCAATATTGAACTTCAACCTTCAGGAAAATGGAGTTGGTACTTACAAAATAGTCATGGGGATGTGAAATACAGTATGGGGAATATAATCAATAATGGTGTATAGATTATGTAGGGTGCCAGATGGGTACTGGACTTTTCTGGGGGATCACTTCATAGATTGTGTAGATGCCTGACCACTGTGCTATACACTTAAAGCTGATGTAGAATAATATTGAATGTCAACTATAATGATATATATATATATATATACATATATATATATACACATATATATATATATATGTATATAGTCATGGGATAAAGTACAGCATAGGGAATATAGTCAATAGTCAAAGGTATTGTAACAGCTATATACAATGTCAGAGGGGTAGTAGACTTGGGGGGGTTATCACTCTGTGAGGGGTATAAATGTCTAATCATTATGTTGTTTTATAAATCTGAAATTAATATATATATATATGTATGCAAAAAGAGGAAAAATGAAAAAGAAAACATTCAGGAAAATGGTATATTGCTATATCTCTCAAGATATTCAAGTCTTCTCTAATGTCTTTCAGTCATATTTTATAGTCATTTTGTTTAGCCATTTTACCTGTGACGTACTTGGATTGTTTCTACCTTTTGGCTATTGTGAACAATGCTGCTATGAACATAGGCATACAAGTACAATTAAAGTCTCTTCTTTCAATGCTCTTGGGTATATACCTAGAAGTGCAATTGTTGGATCATATGATAACCCTCTTTAACTTTTGAGGAAATGCCAAAATGTTTTGTACAGCAGCTGCACCATTTTACAATCCCACCAGCAATCAATAAGATCCCAATTTCTCCACATTTTTGCCAACAGTGTTTTCTTTTTTATTTTTTAAATGGTAACCATTCTAATGGGCATGAAGTGGCATCTTATTATGATTTTGATTTTCTTTCCCTAATGACTAGTGATGTGTATTTACTGTATTTTTCAATTGATGTTTGGTAGTTGGCATCCTTATGTTTCCAAATAAATTGTAGATTTATTTGTCAAATTTCTCAAAAAATTTAGCTGACATTTTAATTGGATTGCATTGATTTTATAGATTAATTTCAGAAAAAATAGAGCTCTCCATTTATTCATCATCTTGATATCTTATAAGCTTTATAAAAGGTAGTAGTTTTAAATTTATGTCCTTAGAAGCATGTGCATTCTTTATTAGCTTATTTCTTAGATATGTTATAGGTTTTGCTGTTACTATGAATAGTATCTTATTTTCTATTTTCTAGATAGTTATTAGAGGTCTGCAGAAATGCTGATTTATGTAGATTAAGTTTGTATCCAGGCCCATTGCTGAACTCTTGTTATATCTTACAATTTGTCTTTAGCTCTCTTGGCATTCCTCAAATAAATGAGCATATGATTTGCAAACAATAGAAGTTTTATCATTTCTATTCATTTCTTTCAATCTCTTATTGTTGTTGCTGTTGTTATTATTATTATAAGTCTTGTGTAGCATTAGCCAGAATACCCAGAAATGGTATTGGTAAACACTTTGTCTAATTTCTGATCTTTCCCACTAAGTATGATGCTTGCTGTACATTTTGGGTATAGATCCGTTTTTAACTTAAGGGAGTTCTTTTTTTTTTTTTAATTGGGGAGTTGAGGGGATGGGAACAGTGCTGGGGAATTGGGGAAGGGGAACAGACAAGTTGCTGTCCTTTTGTTCTTCAGTCTAGTTGTGGAGGACGTTGCTTCACTGGCCCAAGTTGGCACCATCATTGCGCTCTTCCCAGGCGAGGCAGATCAGTCGCCGGCTTCTGGACGGCCGCTCACTGCAGCTGCTGGCCGCTCACGCTGGCTGCTGGCTACATACAGTAGCCCATGGCAACCCACTGCCACAGGAGCTGCAGCCTACGCCGTCGCCGGTGACTCAGGGCAGCCCAGCTCCAGGTTGAGCTGTTGTTCAGCATCTTAGCTGTAGAGGGCAGTGTCACTGGCCCTCATATGTGGGATCTGAACCGGGGTCCTCTGGTGTCCCAAGCCAGTTCTTAACCATCGCGCCACTCGGCTGGCCCAAGGGAGTTCTTTTTTACTCCTATTTTTCCTGAGGGTTTTTATCATACATATATGTGGAATTTTTTATCAAATCTTTAAAAAAAATCTATTGAGAAATCATTTGGTTTTTGTCCTTTGGTCTAGTGTATAAATTATATTCAATGATTCTGTTGTCAAATGATCTTTAAATTACTGAGATAAACATTACTTAATCATGGCCTACTCCGTTTTTAATATTTTGTTGAATTTGGTTGGCTTATATTTTATTTAAGATTTTGGGATCTATAAGTGAAAAAGAGATGTTCTTTTATTTCTTCTTTTCTTAGTAGGGTTTGGAATTAATCTAATACTGATCCAATATGAGTTGGGTAGTTTTTAGTCTTTCTCTATTTTTCTTGTTCTAGACAGGAGGACCTTGCTAAGGCTGGTTTCCCTTCTTAGAGATAGGGTTGTATGTCCTTTTTTTGTTGTTAATGGCTTTGATTTCTTATTGATTTGTTCAAATTTTCTAAGTTTTCATGAGTCAGTTTTATATTTTTTTATAAATTTTAAATATTTAAATAAAATTTTCATATATTTTGTCTTGGTTTCATTTTATTAGTGAATAGTTATTCATAATACTTTTTTTGTGACTATTTTAATCTCTTTGTGTCTTTAATTTTTTTAATTCTGAGTTTTGTATATTTGTATCTTTTCCCCTCTTGGTCAGATTTTGATGGAGGCTAATACAGCTTAGTAGTCTTTTCAAAGGTACAGTACTTGGTTTGGTTATTTTTATCTATTTTGTAGTTGCTGCTGCTGTAGTCTACTTGTTTATTGAACTCTGCTTCCCCGCGCCCCCCCCCCTTTTGTATTTGGTCTATTGTTCATTCTTTCAACACAAATTAAAACCTCGGCTTGTTTGTTTTCAATGGTTTTTTCTTTCTGATAAATGTGTTCAGAGTTATACATTTTATTGTTAAGGCTTCTTTAACTGTGTTTCTTAAATTCTAGCATGAACTTTTCTCATTATCACTCAATTCCAAGTTTTTATAATTTCCTCTATATTTTCTTTCTTTTTTTAAAAATTAAAGTTTATTGGGGTGACACTTGTCAGTAAAGTTACATAGGTTTCAGGTGTGCAATTCTGTAATACGTCATCTGTATATCACATTGTGTGCTCACCACCCAGAGGCAGTTCTCTCTCCATATATTTTCTTTTTAACTTAAGGATTATTTAGTATTATGCCATTTATTTTCCAGATGTACAGGGCTTTAAAGCTATTTTGTTAATAATTTATCATTCTAACCCATTGTGTTAAGATAATAATATGTATAATATTAATTATTGGTGACTGTATTGAGACTCTTTTTGTGATGTGGTAAATGGTAAATTGTTTGTTCTACGTGTGCTAAAAAAAATATGTACTTTCTCCACTCATTGGTTGATGTTGTAAAGTTCTTCCCACTTTCCATATGATTATTATTTCAAGGTCATAAATCATGCCATTTAAATATTCTCTGTCATTGCTTATTATTTTTCTGCTTGTTCTTTTGGGTGGTTGCAAAAAAGCTTCTAATTGAAATTTCTATATGTTTCTCTCTGTAGTTATGCTATTGCATTTTATATCCTGAAGCTATGTTTTTAAAGATATATATGTTCATAATTACTATATCATTCTGATTTTGTTTTAAGAAACATCCCCCTCTATGATTTTTTGCCTTGAATTTAATTTTGTTTGATATTAAATTTGCAGCCTAGTTTTATTTGGCTCAAAATTGCCTCATACTTTTTCCACCCTTTTACTTTTTACTGTTTGGTCACCTTTTATTTTAGGAATATTCCTTTTAGAAAACACATTGCTGAATATTGCATTAAAAAAAAAAAGAAACCAACCTGTGAGTCTCTGTCTGTTCATTGGTGTTTAATCCACTAAAAACTGTACTGGTTTCCTAGAACTGCCTTAACAAAGTACCACAAGCTGGGTGGTTTAAAACAACTGCATTATCTCAGTTCTGGTGGCTAGAAACCTGAAACTGAGGTATGCGCAGGGCCTCATTCTCTCTGAACTTTTTAGGAGAATCCTTCCTGGTTCTCTTCCTACCTACTGGTGGTTTGTTGGTAATCTTTGTCATTTCTTGGCTTGCTACTGGATAATTCTAATCTCTACCTTTGTTGTCATCTGACCTTCTCCGGGTGTGTCTGTCTTCACATGGCTATCTTCTTATAAGGACACTAGTTATATTGGATTACGGCCTCACCCTACTCCAGTATGACCTCATCTTAATTTAGCTAATTACATCTGTAACAAACCTATTTGCAAATAAGGTTACATTCTGAGGTACTGGGATTTAGAGCTTCAATATATCTTTTTTGGGGGGACACATTTCAATCTATAACATAAATTATGTGGTTAATTTTATATCTGTGTTTATTTTTAGTCATCTTATTTCTAATTTATACTTATTATATTTTACTTTTCTCTGTTTCTTTATTTCTTTACTGTCTTGCATTAGATAGAATTTTCTCTTGCTGATTTAAAAATCATGAATTCTAGTAGTTTTATTTAGCTTACTAAAAATCATATTTATGTTCATTTTTTCTCAATTCCCCATCAACATTTATTCTCTATAACAAAATAGTATACTCTCACCTTCCACTGGTCTCTCTTTGAAGCAACTGTTTTTTCATCCACTACTCACTAGTCATGCTGGTATCACCCAAAGTTTTAGCTCCAGGTGGTTATGAATGTTTTTGATATTTTCTCTCTTTCTCTCTTAATCTCTCTATTTCTGTTTCTCTTTCTCTACTTTTTATACTAGAATTAATTTTCCTAAGTTATTTATCCACTCTCATTTTATTTTTATCTCATAGCAGTCTCATGGATTTATTTCTTTTCTAACTGGAGTTGAGAAAGAGTGTTTTCAAAAAGAATTTTGCGTGTTAACTTCTTTGGGCCTTTTATGCCTGAGATTATTTTTGTGGCATATTTAAGTCTTTGTTTTTTTGTTGAATATAATTTCTCGGTTTGAAGTTTGTTAACACTTTGAAAATATTATGTGTCTGTCTTATAGCCTCTGTTGTAACTGTTGAGCAGAAGTTGGATGTCTATCAGATTCTTATTCCTTCATGGGTGATCATATCATTTTCTTAATAGTTTTTAGAGTTTTGCCTTTGTCTTCTTGTTTTAAAGCATCCTTATGATATGTCTAGATATGGGTTTTAGCATGTCTATCTTATTAGGTACTCCATGAACCCTCTCAGTCTGAGATCTTTCATCTTTCTTAAATCCTGAAAAATCCTTGGTTATTTTTTTCTTCAACTCTTTCCTTTTTTAAAATTTATTTCTTTTCTTCTAGACTTCCTATTATACAGACACTGATACCTGTGTTTTTTTGTTTTTTTAAAAGATTTTTATTGGGGAATTGGGGGATGGGAACAGCACTGGGGTATTGGGGGAAGGGGAACAGACAAGTTGGCCCAAGTTGGCACCATCACTGCGCTCTTCCCGGGTGAGACAGATCAGTCGCCGGCTTCTGGACGGCTGCTCACTGTGGCTGCTGGCCACTCACGCTGGCTGCTGGCTACACACGGTAGCCCATGGCAACCCACTGCCACAGGGGCTGCAGCCTACGCCGTCACCGGGAACTCATGGCAGCCTAGCTCCAGGTTGAGCTGTTGTTCAGCATCTTAGCTGTGGAGGGCAGTGTCACTGGCCCTCATATGTGGGATCCGAACTGGGGCCCTCTGGTGTCCCAAGCCAGCTCTTAACCATCGCGTCACTCGGCCGGCCCTGATACCTGTGTTTTTATCCTCTTTTAATTCTAATTATATTCTAATTCTGTTATATTTTCCAACTCTCTATTCCTTCGCAGTGCCTTCTGGGAGAATCCATTACCTGATCATCCAGTTCACTTATCTCTGTTCCAATGGAATCTATTTTTATTATTTATGTCATTAATTCAATTATTTATTTCAATGATTAAGATTTTCATGTCCAGTGTTTTTATTTGATTCTTTTTTATAACTTCATTTTCTTGCTTCATCTTACCATTATCTTCTTTTTCTTTATTTATTATGCTTATTGTAAATTATTAACCTATTTGTTTCATTAGTTCTAATTTATCTTGTATCAGTTGTACAGTTTGTTGTCTTTCTTTTACAGTGGTGATGCTTCTTAGGTGTCTCATAGTATTTGCCTATGAATTCATATTCCCCTGGCAGTATTGGTAGTATTCGCAATCTTGTATTGAATTGTTACTGGGGAAGACACCAAGAAGTAGGCCTCAGCGTGAGCTGCTCCTGTTGGGTTAAGAAGGGGCTGGGATAATGAGAGGCACACACCGCCTGGGCTTGCCTTTCCCCCTTTCTAACTTCTCACCAGGGACACTGCTTAATAGGAGTAGGGCAGATTCCCAAGCACTACTGTTTTTTGAGGAATGTGTCTCCTGATTTGTAATTGGCAAGCTCTGTGAGTATGGAGGGTATGGGGAGGAGAGAACTCTCAAGGCACTTGCTGTTTCCTGCTTCTACCTCAGTCAGGCTCAGGTGTTTCCATGGCATTTCTTTCACTCGTTCTGTGGTGTCCTCTGGAGCTGCTGTTTTTCTATGCTGTAGGGTCTGAGAGAGACCGTGATGTACCCAGGGCAGCACAGAGCACAGCTCAAAAGTCCTCTGCCAACAGTGGTGCCTGAGCCTTTTCTGCTCTTGCCTCCCCACATTGGGTCATAGTCACCCTCTGTCTCCCTAGGCTTCTGCACAATCTTTTCTTTGGTTCTTCAAATCAGTTCTTTTCCATTTACTTCTGAAGTATCCCCAGGGTTGGAATAGAGGAGGAAACCCACAGCCCATTTCCAGCTCCACACCTCCACTGACTGTACTACCTTTTGCTTCTGAGCTTTCTGTTCCCCACCCTTACCCTACCTCCAGGGAAATGTTCACATCTTACATTTGCTTCTTCAGGCAACAAGGCTGTATCACTGTATCTTCCTTTGCTAAATTAGTTAATGCTCCTTCATCTACTTTCCATTTTCAATAATATTCTAAACCTTCCAGTCTACTATTGATCCCTCTCCAGTTCATATTATCCAGATATGTTTAGATTGCTTTTCTTCTGCTTTACTTTCATATTTGTAGGATTTTAGGAAGTAGAGAAATAGAAGCATTTGGTCAATATGTCATGTTTAAACAGAAGTCCTCCAATAGAAAATATTTACAGAACTAAACAAACTGATTCTTAAGTTCATCTGGAAGAAAAAATGTGGAAGAATAGTCAAGAAAATTTTGAAAAGAGAAAGTACTTGATACATTACCACATACTATATAGCTATAGGAAATAAAACCCTACAGTATTGGCACAAAAAAAGAAAAATAGCTTAATATAATAGAATATAGATCTGAAAAGGAGATGCATATATGTGTTTAGCTGATTAATGGAATAAGGATTTCAAATCAGCAGGGAAAGGATGAACTATTCTACATCTGTTGCTGGTACAACTAGCTGTCTGTTTAAAAACAAAATTAATGTGAATCTCTGTTATGGGTTGAATTGTATCTCCCCAAAAGATATGATAAATACCTAATCCCTGGTACCTGTGAATATGACTGTATGGTTAATTTTATGTGTCAACTTGGTTAGGCTATGGTGCCCAATTTGTTGGTCAAACACAATCTAGATGTTGCTCTTAAGTTATTTTGTAGGTTTGATTAACATCTACAATAAGTTGACTTCAAGTAAAGCAGATTGCCCTCTGTAATGTGAGTAGGTCTCATTCAATCAGTTGAAAGCCTAAAGAGCAAACACAGGTTTTGTGGAGAAAAAGCAATCCTGCTTCACCCCCCAACCTGCTGGCCTCTCCTATGGATTTTGGACTTGAGACTACAACATCGACTCTTACCTGAATTTCCACCTTGCCATCCTGCTGCTCTACAGATTTTGGACTTGCCAGCCTGCACACTTTACAAACAAGGTTACATTCTATAACCTCAAGTAATTGTAAACCTTCAGATAATCATTTGAATAAATTCCTTAAAAAAAATCACTCTCGGGCCGGCCGAGTGGCGCGTTGGTTAAGAGCTGGCTTGGGACGCCAGAGGGCCCTGGTTCGGATCCCACATATGAGGGCCAGTGACACTGCCCCCTACAAAAAAAAAAATCACTCTCTCTTTCTCTCTGTTGTGTATGTGTGTGTGTATCATAATATATTATATATAAAATATTTTATTTTTATATAAAATCGCTTCTGTTTCTCTGGAGAACCCTGACTGATACAGCGACCTTACTTGGAAATAAGGTATTTGCAGATGTAACTAAGTTAATATGAGGTCGTTAAGCTGGGCCCTAATCCAATATGTATGCCTGGTGTTTTTATAAGAAGCGGAAAAGTGAATGTGAACTGCCAGAGATATACAGGGAGAGCGCCATGTGACAATGAAGGCAAAGATTGGAGTGATACAGCTGCAAACCAAGGAATGCCAAGGATTGCCAGCTACCACCAGAAGCTGGAAGAGGCAAGGATGGATTCTACTCAGAGTCTCAGAGGGAGTGTGGCCCTACCACCATCTGGATTTCAGATTTGTATCTTCCAGAACTGTGAGACAATCAAGTTTTGTTCTTTTATGATACCCAGTTTGTGGTACTGTATTACAGCAGTGATAGGAAGCTAAAACATCCCCTTACTTAACACTACATATAAAAATTCATTCCATAGAAATTAAACAGATAAGTATAAAAATCTATAAAGCTATTTGAATAATATCTAAAATGTAGATCACTTACTAAACCCAGGCATGGTGCTAAGTGCTTTACTTGGCAGATGTTTTTCATTGTCTCTGGTTTGCAGGTGAGCTAGGAGGCATGGAGCCAGCAAGAGGCAGTGTCAAGATTTGAACCCACTAAGTCTGAATCCAGAATCTATAGAGAAAAATAAAATGTTGGCAAGGGGAGAGCTCTGCTATGAAAGATGGAAAACCAAAAGCCAAAAGGAAGGCAAGTTCAGCAATTCAGTATGACAAATGCACTGTAAACAAAGAAAAAAGACAGAGAAAAAATATTTTCAATATATCTAATAAACAAAGGGAACAGCTACTGTAAATCAAAGAAGAAAAATAAAATAACCTAACAAACAATAACAAAAGACATACATAGATAAAAAGAATAAAAGTGCAAATGGCCAATAAACACATGAAGAGGTGCTTAACCTCACTAATAATCAGGGAAACACAAATTAAAATGACATGTCACATTTTCTTTAATTTGGCAAAGAGTAGTAACATGGTTGAGAATGCTAAGTTTTACTAAAGGGGTACTCTCCTACACTATCAGTAGGTTATAACTTGGTAACGGCTTTTTGGTACTTAATTTCACAGTATGCATAATAATAACAAATGCACATTCCTTCAATCCCGCAACCTCCGTTTCCCCTTCCCATCACATACACACTATTTCTATATCCTCAGAGCTTATGATTGCAAAAACCTGAAGTGGATTCTGGCTGACTTAAACAGAAAGTAAATTTAATTGAATGGGAAAATACCTGATAGTTTGCAGAGTTGATGGAAAAGCTTGGTGCCCGAGTTCAACAATCTAGCAGGAGACACTGGGGGCTGGGGAGCTGAAGACCCAGTGAAGCTCATGCTCTAGGAGCAGTCTGATTGCATTCAGCCGCTGTCTCTGTTACCTCCAGGACTTGTGGCCACTACTCCATTCTCATCACTGCTGCGGCCACCAACAATATCTAACTGTCTTTGAGCCTTTGTATTACTCTCTACTGATTCACAAACCCAGGTGAGTGCTATTTGCCTCGGTACAAGGGGCAGAGCTAGGGCATGTGTGGCTTCTTTTAGTCTTTAATGTAGAGATGGGAGCTCAGGGATCTGCCACCCATATGGACTTTGAATATGAAGAATATTTGTATAAACAGGAGCCAAAGTCAGCAAATACCTATAAATGGATCTAGATTTATCAGTAGGGGGTTCTCCAAAGAAATTATAGAAATTATATATATATATATATATATATATATATATATATATATGATTTGATGCTTGAACAACATGGAGGTTATGGGCACTGACCCACCTGTAGTCATAAATCCATGTATAACTTTTGTCTCTCTATCTATCTATCTTCTTTCTTTCTTTCTTTCTTTCTTTCTTTCTTTCTTTCTTTCTTTCTTTTCTTTTCTTTTCTTTCTTTATCTGTCTATCTATCTATCTACCTATCTATCTGATCTGTATATCTGTATATCTATATATGGAGAGAGAGAAATTTATTATAAGCAATTGGCTCATGTGATTATGGAGGTTATGCAGTCCCCAGATCTTATTTGGGGAGCTGGAGACCCAGGGAGCCAATGGTGTAGGTTTCATTTTGGGTCCAAAGGCCTGAGAACCGGGAGAGCTGATGGTGTAAGTTCCAGTCTGAAAGCTGGCAGGCTGGATACCTATAGTATTTGGTCTTAATCCTATTCTAAAGCCCTTAGAGTTTCCTAAGGGGTTAGAGCAACAGAAGTATCTTTTTTATTGTTAGTCTTCATTCTTTTATTGTATTTATCTTTCAATTATAGCTGACATTCAATATTATATTAGTTTCAGGTGTACAGCACAATGATTAGACATTTATATAACTTAGGAAGTGATCCCCCCATAAGTCTAGTGTCCCCTGATACAAAGATGCCTTTTGTTATGTTAATGAGATTATTTTTGGACTGAGCCTAAGGTTGGGGGCTGGTTGGCAGGAGAACCAACCATGTGGTTAGAGGGTTGGAACTTTCAGCCCCACCATTCATTCACCTGACCTCCGGGAAGGGGAGAGAGCTTGGAGGTTGAATCAATCACCAATTATCAATTATTTAATCAATTATGCCTATATAATAAAGCCTCCATAAAAACCCAAAAGGACAGGGTTTGGTGAGAGTCCAGGTTGGTGAACACCTGGAGATTTGTGGAGAGTAGTGCACTAGGAGAGGGCATGGAGGCTCTGTGGCCCTCCCCATATAACTTGCCCTCTGTGTCTTTCCCATCTGGCTGTGCCTGAGGTATATTATTTTATAATAAGCTTGTGTGGCTTACAATAATCTAGTCAGTGAAATGTTTCTCTGAAATCTGTAAGCCTGTCTAGCAAATTAATCAAACTCAAGGAAGGGGTCATGAGGACCTCTGATTTATAATCACTCAGACAGAAGCACAGATGACAACCTGGACTTGCAATTGACAGCTGAAGTGGGATGGGGGAAGTCTTGTAGGACTGAGCCCTTAATCTGTAACCCAAGAAGGGGGACATTGGACCCTCCAATCTATGGCTGGTAGGTCAGAGTCATAGGTGAGAACCTGGACTTTTGATTAACACGTGAAGGAGAGGGCAATCTTGCGGGACTGAGCCCTTAACTTATGGAACCTGATACCAACTCTGGGTAGACAAATGTCAATTGAGTTAAATGGTGTTCAAGAATTGCTAAGTGTGGGGGGACCCCCTCCCCCACATCTGAATTGGCAACAAGAAGCTATTTAATTCATATATTTTGTTATCTGGAAAGCTGGTTTTTAAAAATTTGACCTGTCCACGAATGTCTATGGATTAGATTATAATATTAACTACCAACAATATGTCAATATGAATGAATCTTTCTCAATATAAATAAAAAAATTTAAATCCCCAAAACTTAGATACAAGATGATAGTATTTTTTTAAAGTTAAAAAGTAATTTAAAAACATTTTTGAAAGAAAATGTATACTAATATATACTAATGTTTATTCACATCCTTTAGTCACTTAATTTTTTTTTTTTTTTTACTGTTGAGTTATGAGTTCTTTATATATTCAGGACAATAGATCCTTAATAGATTTGCAAATATTTTCTTTTGTCTTGGGTTGCATTTTCACTTCCTTGATTCCTTGACATTTGCCTCATCTTCTTTGAAACTTGAACTCGGAGTCTCCCTGGAAGGAGATTTACTCTTTAGTCCAAGTTTCAGGGCTCAGGGGAATTCAAGAGCCTTAGAAGGGAGAAAACAGTTAACCAGTTAGTCTTAGGGAAGCAGCAGTTTTCAGGTGAATGATAATTAATTAAACAAAAGTTCTGAATGCAATCAGGCACCAATTTTGGCATTTGCAGAGATTCAATTAGCTATGATTACAGCTAGAGACGGGAAATGCAGTGCCCTCAGGCCCTTCTGCTCCCTGCACATTAGAGTCCCATGACAGTGTGTGTAGTGCCTGGTGTGGGCAGGATCCTTACCAGACAGCTCAGGCCAAGTGGCGCTGCAGCAGGAGCAGCAGAAGTCCCAGGATGGCAGCAATAATGCTGCAGGCTGTATTTCCACCCTGAAAAGGAGACCACTTTCCTCTGCCCTGGCCTAGATAAGTCTGAAAGATGTGCAGCCTAAGCTTTTCTGTGGTGTGCCTAAGAAGCTCTCCTGCTAAGTGGAATTAATCTACTTCCCATTGGCAGATTGTATGTTTTAATGCTTTTAATGCTTGCCAGCTTCTCCTGGGTAGGCAGGAGTTCTGGGAGGGCCTTTTCCTAAGAGATTATTTTGAAAACACCCAGAAATAGCTGCAGGGGGTTGGAATTCTTCAGACAGCTCTGATGGGGTGCTAGATAGCCTTTTCTGGCCATGCTTCTGTTTTTTTTAAAACATGCATTGAGCACCATGTGCCATGGCATCTCATACAGTAGATACACATTTATTGAACAAATGAACTGTTACTATTATAGTTCCCATTTTATGAATGAGGAAACCGAGGCTTAGAAAGGTTAAAATCACATGAATGCTAAATGGAGGAGCTAGCATTTTATTTTCCATAAAAAAGGATTGCTATTTGTACTTCACTGGGTGGGATTGACCCTCAGGCTGACTGGCTGTGGTGTTTGGCCATGTCCATATGTTATGGGCTGCTGTGTGTTGGGGGATGCTTAACCCATGGAGTGGGATTCACTCCAGTGAGCTCTGGTGCCTGCTGAGACCACTTTTTGGGTGTGCCATTTGTGGAGTTAATTGGGTGGTACTCTGCTGTGATCTGAAGCCAACTGCCAGGCATATTGGTCTTGGGGCCTCTTGGGAGGGGCTCCGGTGCAGGCCCAGGTCAGCTACTGCCTGTGACTGGCCAGAGACTACCTGGTAAGAGCTACAAACTGGTCCTCAGTTGGCCACTGCTTTGCTGGACCTGGAGGCACATAGGAGGAGTCATGCTGCAAACCAAGGACAGCTGCCACAAGTAGTGGGCCTGCAGTAGCTCCACAAAAAAGCGCAGGGCACCCTGAGGCCTGCTGTTTGTTGCCTGCCAGCTCTCATAAGGCTCAGCTGTTGATAGAGCCTTGTGTACATGAATTGGATGAGGCAGGGTCTCAGGGAGTCGCCAGAGTGGGGTGAGTGTTGTTCACCATGTTAATGTAGATTCTGGTTTGGTGCCAGTGCTGAGCCTGGACCTACCTACTCAGCAAAAATCTCAGAGCATACAGAGGCCAGCCACTGCTCACCTGGGGCCTGCGGACCCCCAAGAGTGGTCCAAGAAAGAGTGCAATGCAGGCAGGGCTGGCCGCTGGCCTCCAGCGTTGTGCAAGTTAGGTGAGACAGTGTCCCAAGAAGTCACCAGGGTGGAGTGAGTGGAGTTCACCAAGCTGATGCCGATTCAGATTTGGCTATGTGGGGGAGGGCTCAACACAGGGAAAACAGTGACTGTTCCTCCATTCCTCTCCCTGAAGCCACACAACTCAATCTCTCCCTGAATGTCTCTGATGCCTCCTGAGTCACTGTCCCTCCGCCATAGCCCAGGGTGAGTGCCTGTGAGTGAGTGAGTCTGTCTGTGGGCCCTTTAAGAGAGACATCTGGGTTTCCCACAGCCTTCAGTCTCGGCTGGATGGTTGGAATCCCCACTGTTTTTCACAGCCAGATATCGGGAGGGCTCCTTTTCCCTGAACTGGTACTCCGAACTGGGGACCCCAGTGTGGGGCTGCAGTCCCTCGCTCTTTATGGGTAAACCTCCGTGGCTGAGATATCCCTCCTGATTTTCAACCACCACATGCAGGTGTGGGGCCAGCCCATTTTGTGTCTCCACCCCTTCTATCAGTCTTGATGTGGCTTCCTCTTTATACCCCTAGTTATAGGACTTATGTTCAGCTAGACTTTAGATGGTTCTCCAGGTTGATTGTTTTATACTTTAGTTGTAATTTTAATGTCATCATGGGAGAAGACAAGTGCAGTGTTTATCTACTCCACCATCTTGAATCCTGTCCTAATCTCTTCTTATAAAGAGGTCAGTCATATTGGATTAGGGCCCACCCGAATAACTCCCATTTTAACTTAATTACCTCTCTAAAGATCCTATGTCCAAATATAGTCACATTCTGAGGTACCAGGGTTAGGGCTTCAATATATGAATTTTGGAGGAACACAATTCGGCCCATAATAGGCACAAAGTCCTAGTTGGGTGGATGGAGTTCTGGATTTCTGCACTGGACATCTTGCTGTCCTCAGTGAGATCACATTTTCTAGACCCTGGCCCTAGACTCAGCGTGATGGCTAAGATTAGCCAGTGAGTGTGAGCCTCCTGTCCCGCAGGAGTCTCTGCCCAGGCTTCCCTAACATCCGCCTAGAGAGAGTCTGGTCCAGTATTGCACATAGGTCCTACCTCTAGTTTCTTGTCCATTTCTATCTCTTTTCCAAAACTTTCACTCAGATATTATATTATATAATATTATATAATAAGTGATATAATATTATAATATTAAAATAATAATACAATGGCTAACATTTATTGAAACTTACTATGCGTTAGACTCGACTCTATGTTTATATATATATAATTGAGTTGTGTTATTATATCCATTATACAGATTAGGAAACACAGACTTGGAGAGTCATTTGTTTAAAGCCACACAGCTAGTTTAAAAGACTTGGAAATCATACCCATCATTACACAGATGAGGACATTTGGGGCTCAAAGGGCCTGTGCAGAGAGGGTTCAGGCTCCATCTCTGACAAAGGAACTCTGAATGCTGACAGAGGGACCTCCAGAGGAGTGGGGTCCTGAATATTCCATAGGAATTGCCTCTGAAGATCTCTGTGGTTTCTCAGTGTGGTGGGTGAGCTTAACCAAGGAGAGACTAGTTCTAGAGCTCAGGGCTCTGAGGGCAGAGAGAATGAGTGAGATTAATGGCAAACTGTCTTCCAGACAGGGGCTTAATGGAGCTCAGTGCACTGCACTCTAAAAAGACATCACAAAGATAGAGAAGAGGTGGAGAAAGGCCTCTAAGATGACTCAGAGATAAAGAGAGTCTGAGGGTCTTGTGACAGAACAGAATCTGAGATGATAGAGATTTCACCATGAGCTTGGAAGGTGTTCCCTGAAGCTCAACAGAAGGATAGAAATGCTATTTTATATAGTGGCTCAAAACAAGTGGAATTTGTCACTGTGATTTTGTGCAAACTGAGAATATAGTCAAAGCCCCAGAATATTAAACTTAGATGGGTCTTCTGGACTTAATAAGAGGTCAGGTGAATTATTCATGGGAGATGATGCATTTGAAGGGAAAGTGCTCTAAATGAGCTGGCAGGGGAAGGACCCCATTAATTCAACAAAAATCATCAAATCTAGATACTAGAACCTGCTCTGATCTTAACTAGTTTTGTGTTCTTGGATAAGTAGCCTAAACCTTTCTAGGCCTCAGTTTCCTTCTATGCAAACTGAGGATGTTAACTATACAGAGGGTGCCAAAAAAATGTATACACGTTTTAAGAAAGAAAAAACTATTAAAATTGTAATACAATAAATGACACTAGCATTCACTCACCAACATTTCATGCTTCTTGCATCACGACAATGCACCAGCTCACACAGCACTGCCTGTGAGGGAGTTTTTAGCCAGTAAACAAATAACTGTATTGGAACACCCTCCCTTCTCACCTGATCTGGCCCCCAATGGCTTCTTTCTTTACCTGAAGATAACGGAAATATTGAAAGGAAGACAGCTTGATGGCATTCAGGACATCAAGGGTAATACGACAATAGCTCTATTGGCCATTCCAGAAAAAGAGTTCTAAAATTGCTTTGAAGGGTGAGCTAGGTGCTGGTGTCAGTGCATAGCTTCCCAAGGGGAGTACTTTGAAGATGACTATAGTGATATTCAGCAATGAGGTATGTAGCACTTTTGCTAGGATGTGTTGGCAAACTTAATTGTCCCGTTGCTACTATAATTCAAATCAATTTCGAAAAGTAATACATGAATAACACCTCTTAACATGTGTACATTTTTTTTGAACTCCTGGTATAATGTTTAAGAGCCCTCTCAACTTCAATACTCTAAGATTCTGTGGTCCACGGGTAGAGAGAGATGATCAGAATGGCCAGGATAACTGATAAAGGAGGTGGTGGTGTCAGAATCAGCCTCCATGCATTTGGCTTAAAGAATATCTTCCATGAAAGTACCTTCTCCAAAGAATAACCATTGGGGTGATCATCAGAGTCCTGAAACCATTTGTGAAAAACCTTGGTATGACCCCGTATGTCATCTTTTATAGATCTATATAGAGGTATAAATTGGAAGGCAAGATGGAAGGTCACTGGTGGAGTAAACAAACTTTTTAGAACAAGACAAACTTGGGTTTGAATCCCAGCTCTGCCGTTTACTCCTGATGTTATCTTTGAGCAAATTACATAATTTTTCTGTGCTCAGATTCCTCACCAGTATAATTGGGATAATAATACATTACTCCCAGAGGTGATGGAATAAATAAATTAGATAATGTATATAAAGCACTCAGCACAGTTCCTGGGAAGTTGTAAATCCTCATTACATAGTTATTTCTTCTTCTTCTTCTTCTTCTTCTTCTTCTTCTTCTTCTTCTTCTTCTTATTATTATTATTATTATTATTATTATTATTATTATTGTTAGTTCACAGCAGGTACAGTGGAAAAAGGAGACAGTCCAATCCAGCCAAGCCAAGCTGTATAATGCTCCCTCACTAAGCTTGGCCTGTCTCTCTGGATGATGATGTAGGTTTCCATGAAACCAGAATCTGAGGCTTGTCAAGTAACAAGACAGTCATTTAGCTAACTAATGGTCTAAGAAAGAGCTGAGGAGATGAGCTAGGCATTCTAGAACAATGGAAGTTCCCAACTAACGCCAATGAATCCACATGGCAATTGAAGCGTAATTACATTTTTTACTGCAATATTTATAAAGATCTTTCATTCTTCAGTAGAGTTACAGTTAAGCTCAAATGATTTTAAAGAAGCAGTTGGGGGAATATTAAATGTTCTAACTTGTTAAATAATGTAACTAATACTAATTATGCAATTGACATCCACCGAGCCACAGAAGACATAGCTTGCAGGAAAAAAACAAACAAACCACAACAATTAATGTGGTAAGTGTTGATGCTGTTTCTGATTTCCTTAATGTTGGACTATTTGTAACAAATAAGTGAATATTAATAAAAATAAATGATCTTCTTGTCTGAATGAAAACTGGCTCTGAAAAATGTTGAAAATTGTTGTCATTGTCATCCTGGACAATTTTTTTTGTGTCTCTGGAAAGAGGGGTCTTATTGCTAAAACACTACATAAACAATTTAACAATAGGTCTCTCTCTGTTGAATAACTTAGTATTTCCTTATATGTCTCTGACATTGGTTTGGAGAGTGATGTTGGCTGTGTTGCTGGAGAACCGGCCTCTTACCAGGAAAAAGACGTTGAAGACCTCAGCTGTTTGTCTTCTTGAAGGAATGAATTCAATTCAGAGACAGAAATTTGTGCAGCATGAATGGCAGAAGTTTATTAGTAAAAGAAAGTACACTCCAAGACATGCATGGAGCAGGCGAACCCAAGACAGGGAAGCAGCCTAGAACAGCAAGTTTACTAGAAAATGTGAGTACACTTAAGACATGGAGAGGGCTGACCCGAGGGAGAGGGTAACAGCCCCGCCTTACATGGTGTGAAGGCTTTTACTTCTATGGGTAGGATTGCCAACCCCTCTCCCTTCCCTTATCTCTTTCCGCCTGAGGTGCCTGGTCCTCTGGCATTTCTTTGATTTAGGGGCATGTGTAAACATATCCCTTTGATTTAGGGGCATGGATAAACACATCCCCTTGATTTGGGGGGATATGTAAACACATCCCTTAGGGGTGTGTGGAAACCTGGAATCCTGTTCCACTTGTGAGGTATTGGTGATAAACAGGATGTGTCCCCCCCTTCTCTGACTTCTAACAACACATCTCTTTGATTTAGAGATGTGTGTGAGCTTGGAGTCCTGTTGGGCAGCTGCCAGGGGTATTAACTCAAGTAAGAGCTGCAGCAAGGGGCTTTCTTTTTCTTCCTTTCTTTCTTCCTTCCTTTCTTTCTTTCTTTCTTTCTTTCTTTCTTTCTTTCTTTCTTTCTTTCTTTCTTTCTTTCTTTCTTTCTTTCTTTCTTCTTTCTTTCTTTCTTTCTTCTTCCTTTCTTCCTTTCTTTTATTATAAATTTTATTGGGGAACAGTGTGTTTTTCCTGGACCCATCAGCTCCAAGTCAAGTCATTGTCTTCAATCTAGTTGTGGATGGTGCAGCTCCTTGGCCCATGTGGGAATTGACAGGGCAACCCTGGTGTTATGAGCACTGTCCTCTAACCACCTGAGCTAACCGGCCGCCCACAAGGGACTTTCTAACTGGGGTTAAATTTCTCCTCCTGCTCATTTGTATCTATGTGCCTACCCTATCAGACCCATTGACCTGGAGCTCATAAAGAACTAAGACAGAGTATAAAAGACACTGGTGACAGCAGAGAGGCTGGGGTTCCTGATTTTAGCATAGAATGGTTATGAATTAAAATTAAAAGAGAGAGAGAGAGAGAGAGAGAGAGAGAGAGAGAGAGAGAGAGGGAACCGGCT
>NW_017731787.1:375307-389165 GCF_001890085.2 Hipposideros armiger
GAGAGAGAGAGGGAACCGGCTGCATTCTACTGCCTAAAGTGTGAAAAATAGGTGGCTAAAAGGCAAACACCAAGCCCCAAAGCAAAAGGACAACACTGCCAAGACTAGAATAGTCAACTGGGGGAAAGTGGAATAGACGGCCCTCTGAAGGTCTGGGGCCCACCTGTCCCACTAGCCTATAACCTCTCCCAGATCTCCCAGCTCCTAGTTGCGTCTGTGCCTCAGGCTGTTCTTTTGTTACCTCTTAAACTTTTTGAGCTGACCTGACGAACCTTTGTAGCCTTGAGAGGGAATGAATAAGGGATCCCCGTCTCCCTACCTTCCCACACAGACATTCCTTCTTATTCAAAGGATGAATCCTGGGTGAGGCTGAATGTCCCTGGGCTCCGGGAGCTAGATAGTAGGAAGTCCCTTAGTCTCAGGCGGGCCACAGTCTGGAGTTGACCACCAGACAACACTGATGACCTGTAGTTCTAGAAGGGCAGAAGAAAGTCTGAGGGAGGCTGCCGTCATTGGCAGCTTGCCAACCTGAGATTTTTGAAGGCCGTGACCTGCAATCTATATACTTGGAGGTGATATATCTTATGGATAAGAGCAGAGGTTTTGACTAAACTCTACCTGAGTTTGAATCCTGCTGGTCAGATTACTTAAACTGAGATTCAGTGTCTTCATTTATATCATCAAGATAACAACACCTCCTTCCAGGATTGTGGAAGGAGATAATGGGATAATCTATATGCAGTGCTTGGCTCATGAGTGCTCAACAAGGGATGCTGATGGCTACGGTTATTCATCTAATCTACCTGGCACCTTGCCTAGTACCCGGCACACAGTAAACTGCCAATTATATTTCTTTGATCGTTCCTGGGATTCAGGTAAATCATGGGAAGAAAGATGGTGAGACATAGCCATCAGGATAATGGGCAAGGAGCAAGCTCCCTGAACAGCTAAGAGGCCCATCCCTGCCCGAAGCTGCCAGCTATGTGGAGCTGGCAGTCTTAACGGATCCAGATGTAACCTTCACTTGAAAAGAGAACATTATAGCTGAAAGGGAGTTTGCAGCATCCTTTTAGTTTACAATTGAGGAAATAAAGATTCTGCAATGAATTATCCATTGAATGCCACATAGCAAGGAGGTGGTGACTTCAGAGGCAGGTTCCTGCTCAGCCTGTTGCCCACGGTGTGGCTCACTCTGGTGTATGGCAGCCCTTGAATGTGACTGAGATCTGACATCTCCAACTGTGCATCTAACTCAATCTGGACAGGGCCTGTGAGGCTGACGACCTCAGTCCCAAAGGCCTCCCAAAGAGTCCAGTGACTTCCCAGCATATTCTAGAATCATCTGAGGCATGTAGTCTTCCTTAGCTCTGAGAGAGCCTTCCAGGCTGTGGACCTGGGGGAGGGCAAGGTCCTGGGAGCAGCTCCATGGGATGAACTCCCCTGTCCTTCCTCAGCCTCCCCGTTTGGGCTGTCTCGGCAGGTCTTGCTGAGGGTATAAGGTGCTGCTGAGGCTGTGATGTGAGTTTTTAAAAGTTTACTTTTGAAACAAGGACATGACATTACCTGGAACGTTGGGCTCTCAGCTTGCTGAGCTCTGCAGCTCTCTGTGAGACTGGCTGCTGCTGTCAAAAAGAATAGAGCCGTCATTCTGCAGGAGGGTTTATATGATAATAGGGTTTTTGCCTTCCAGTAATTGGAATGGTGCTAATCTAGTGACTCATGAGCTACATATAAGAAAAAACCCACCCTGGAAATGAAACTACATCATGTTTTCTGAGTGCCTCATCTTATTTCGGTGGAGAGGGCAGCTTGGGGCTTAGCTGTATAGAGCAGAGCCCCGGTTGTCCTGGCAACCCTGCTGGGTGACCATATACCCCTGCTATCCCTTCAGGTAGTCCAGTGGTACAGAAAGCAGGGAAGGATGGACACCAGCCCCATATCTGAGGCAGCAAACCCAGCCCAGGCCACTGCGAAGGGGAGCTGGCATGTGAATGGGTTTGCAAAGGAGACAGTTGTTTCCAAATTAGTGTTAGAACATCCCAAAGTCGGGTGAGTATACAAGTGTGGGTGCACGTGTGTGCATATGTGCTTTCAAGTTTGGGTGTGTGTACACACGTGGGTGGCTTGACCGTGTGGGCCTGTAGTGAGCATGCGAGCAAGTGTGTGTGTGTGCACGGGCACCCGTGTGTGCCTTCATCTGCTGCAGCTCTTCTTTTGGCTTGGGATCTAATTATTTTTGCTTTCTCCATCCATGGCACATCCTTTGAGCTTTCAGGTACCCAAGCTGAATCCTAAGATCTGGCCCTCTGTGTCTCAGTACCTGGGGTAGAGGGATGAGTTGGGTCTCTTGCTATTGGGGAGTGGTTGGAGTTTCTAGTTGGGCCCTCTTTGGAGAAATGCAAATCCTTTATCTACTCCTAAAGGGGCAGACAGCTGGACTCTGACCCTACCAGAGGGCAGGCACCTGGAACTGCCCAATACCGGCGGCCTCCCCAGGGGCTCCTCCACTCCATACCCTCCCTTGCAGCCTTTGTCACTCTGCCGCACTCCCTTTGCTTGGGGGCATCCTCCTCTTACTCCTGACTCCTGTCCTCTTCCTGTCTCATGTGAAACCCCCACCGTGGTGCACCCCCAGGACCTCTGGAGCCCAGAAGGGCAGAGATTCCTTTTAGCCACGGTTCAGGCCTCCTCCCCAACCCCCCCTCCCCCAGCACTCCCAGCCTGAGTCACACTCCCCTGAGGCTCCCTTTTCCTCCCCCTCCCACTCCTTTCATTAACTTCATTGACGCTAATAATCCTGCTGGCAATTCCATTGTCTCCTCTTAATTCCAATTTCCTTTTGTCTCAAGAGGCAAATCAGCAGAGTGAAATGGTGAAGTGCCAGGCACAGCCCCCCATGTATTAATTAGGGGGGCATTAGGAAGGTGTAATAATCATGCCTTCAGCGTCAGGGTGCTGCCCCTGCCCCCCTCTCCCTTTATCTCCCCTCTTCCTATTTCCCCTCCCAAGCGCCAGCAAGGTCTGGAAGAGTGTCCCAGGGTTAGAGCCTGCCAGTTTTCCCAACTCCACTGGCTCCCTCATTCTCTCATCAGATCAGTCACTGATCACATCACATAGACTTACCTCTTGAATATGCCTCAACTCCCTCCGCAGTTCTCCCATCCCCACGGCCACTGCCTCAGTGCACACCACCATTGGCTCACACCCAGGTGATGAGGACAGCCTGCTAATGGGCCTCCCTGCCTCAAGGCTTGCTTTTGTCCAATCCTTTCTCCATTTTACAACCAGTTGAAGGACATGCTGCTCCG
Source organism: Hipposideros armiger (assembly GCF_001890085.2). Classification (NCBI taxonomy): domain Eukaryota; kingdom Metazoa; phylum Chordata; class Mammalia; order Chiroptera; family Hipposideridae; genus Hipposideros; species Hipposideros armiger. Next base: position 378,616 of record NW_017731787.1, read on the forward strand.
TTTGGGTACCTGTCCTGAGTGGGTACCACACAGGAGTCCATGTATATCCTTCTTGTCACCTGCTGAGCTCCTGCTCCCCACCAGTTTCTTGGGCATCCTTTCCTCTGACCTGCAGGACGGGGCTGGGCGAGGCTTCTGTGTGTTCCCGTAGCAGGGTGGCTATGCTATCCCATTGGCTACGCTACATTACAACTGCTGATGGCTGGCCTGGCTTTGCCACCAGCCTGCATTCCAGGAAAATGAAGCCTTTTAGAATGGGGTGTGGAGGATGGAGGGAAGGGGGTGACAACAATGAACTGGAAAATAAGCACAAGAGTTGAGTCGTTCTTTATTACTATTAGGCTTTTTAAAATTTTATTTATTTATTTTTATTGCTCATGCAGCTGGATTGAAGAGAGTGACTTGACCCAAAAACAAAATGAGCTCTTTACTCTTTTCCTCCTGGGTTGTTTCTCCTCCAATCAGAGCAGGACAACTGCAGGTGTCCAGTACAGGGCAGTTGTACTGAGATCTTACTAAATGGAGGAAGGAAGGGTGTGTCTGAACTGCGTCAGGTAATTCCAAATGGAGATGGGGATGGGCGGTCACAGATCTGCTGGATTGCTTTCCCAACCTCAACAATCAGATAGCCACTGCACCTTCTGAGGGTGGAGTAAGTAAGGAGGTGGGGAGCAAGCAGCAGTTTCTGCACAGTGTTAAACGATAAACTGAGGCATATTAAAGTTTTTGAGTTTGTTTAAGGAAAACTTGATTGGAATCGGGTAGCACCCAATGGCAAGTGGTTAGAAGTGCTCCACCAACAGGAGCTTTGGGCAAGATTTTTATAAAGAAGAGATGGAAGCAAAGCAAGGAAACTATTTGATTGGCTATAGCTCAAGTGGTTGCATTATTTGAGAAAGCCTAGTTGGCTGTTCATGATTGATTGTCCTCAGGTTTCGATTTTTTAACCTGGAGGCATTAGAGGCTTAGGTTTTGGTTTGCTCAGTAGGCTATGAAGGCATTACAGCCACCTCACTCTAAAGGCCTCCTTGTTTAATTAATTCAACACCAGTACTTGCGAGTACATATTAAGTTTCTCTTTTACGGGCTGGCAGGAGTGTGGTGAGGGGAGAGGTAAAGGATGTTTCTCCCTACATGAACTATCCCTAGTTTGTGTCAAATCCCAATACTCAGCCCAGAGCCAGGCACTTTGCATATGATTGATAAAAGTATGTGATATGGAGGAAATGTCTTTTATATTTATTGGCTTCATCAAAACTTAGAGCTAGAAGGGATCTTAGTGATGAGGAAACTGAGTGCTGACAGCCAATGTGATTGACCCAAGATCACAGAGATAATCAGTGACCCCCTCAGCCTTCTTACTACAGGATCCCACTTCCTAGTCCAGCTCCAGCTGAAGGCTGAGGTTATTAGGCGGGTTGGCCATGGGAATGCTGTATATAGAGGGAGCTTAGACTGCAGTAAGACGTGGACAATATCCCAAGTTCACTATGTGGAAACACATGCATGGGATGGTGTGGGGTTTGAGATGGAGGTAGGTCAGAACCAAAGAGGACTTAAAGCCAGAGCTGCAGGGAGAGGGGCTGGTTAGCCTGGAGGAAAAGTGCATTTCTGGAGACCTGTTGGGTGGGAGAAGAATCAAGCTCATGCTGGATATTTTCAGAGGGTGGAACTTAGAGCAATCAGAAACATATTTTGTTTAGTGCACTAACTTCTGCAGGTATTCATAGGCACTGTGTGATGTGCACAATGGTGAACCCCATCCCTGCTGTTGAGGAGCATTTGGTCTAGTTGAGTCACAAGCAATGCTATATGTCAGAAATGCCCAGTGCTGGTATTCACTGAGGGGTAGGCAAGCAGAAAAAAGAGCTCACTGGCTCTACCTTGGCCCAGGTGAGGGGTAGGGTGGTCAGAGAAGGTTCAAGAGAGCGATTTGGTTCAATAGGATAATTTTCTAATAAGTAGCACTAACCAAAAGGGATAGGGCAACCTGAAAGGATAGTGGCTAACCAAATGGCAGATGCCTTCCAACTCTCTACTCAAAATCCTGCACATAGATGTTTACAGCAATTTTATTCATAATTGCCAAAACTTGGAAGCAACCAAGATGTCCTTTAGTAGGTGAGTGGATAAACAAACTGTGGTACATGCAGACAATGGAATATTATTCAGTACCAAAAAGAAATGAGCTATCAAGCCATGAAAAGACATGGAGAACCTTAAATGCATATTAGTAAGTGAAAGAAACCAATCCGGAAAGGCTACGTACTGTGTGATTCCAACTAGATGAGATTCTGAAAAAGCAAAACTATGGAGTCAGTAAACAGACCAGTGGTTGCCAAGAGGTGGGGACAAGGAGGGGTGAATGGGTGGAGCACAGAGGATTTTTAGGGCAGCCAAACTACTCTGCATGACACTATACTGGTGAACACATGTCATTATGCACTTGTCCAAACCCATAGAATATACAACACCCAGGGTGAACCCTGATATAAACTTAGGACTTTAGGTGATGTTGTGTCACTGTGGGTTTGTCCCGGGTAACTAATGTACCACTCTGTTGGGAATGTTGATAATGGAGGAGGCTGTACATGTGCAGTGGCAGGAGGTATGTGAAAAATCTCTTTACTGTCCCTTCCATTTTGCTGTGAACCTAAAACTGCTCTGAAAAATAAAGTCTTTTAAAAAATGGCCTCAAATTCATAGACATTCCTCCTCCCATTGAGAGGTGGAGTCGGTGTCCCCTCCCCTTGAATCTGTGTGCGATTGTGACTGCTTTGGCCCATAGAATACAGAGGAAGTGATGTTGTGAGGTTTCTAAGACTAGGTCGCAAAAGTGCACACAGCTTCTGCCTGGTTCTCTTGGAACATTCACTCCCTGGATGTTCCTTCTTGGAACCCAGCTAACATGCTGTGGGGAGCTTAGGCCAGATGGAGAAGCTTCATGTAGGCGCCTGGTCGGTAGGCCCAGCTGAGCCCAGCCTTTAAGCCGTCCAGCTCAGATACCAGACACAAGAGTGAAGAAGCCTCCAGATGATTCAGCCCCCAGGTGTTCATGTCACCACAGCTGTTTGAGTTTCTCAGAGAAGACCCCAGGCATCATAGAGAGGAGATAATCCATTTCTACGATTCCCTGTCCAAATTTGTGACCTATAGAATCTTTGAGTATAATAAAATAATTTTTTGTTTCATGCCACTTAATTTGGAGTGGTTTGATACACAGCAACAGATAACCAGGACATCAAGCTAAGCCAAAAGGTTATGGGAACTCGCTTTCTCCAAGTTTCTCCTCATTTGCAAGCAAGGTGTGGGCTGCTGGGGAGCAGGCCGGGATTGGTCCTTGGGATTGATTGCCAGGCCTGCATGTGGTAACCCGGCCACTTACCTTTCCTTTTGCCAATCACTTGGCTAAAAGGCGGAGTAAACGGTGCCATTAATCATCTTCTACCTTCCTCCCTGCCTCCTTCTGCCTGAAGGAGGCTGCTCACAGGTCTCAGAGTTCCTCCGGGCATAATCAATATCTGCCTCTGAGCCAGCTCTTAGGGGCTGTTAGTGTGTCATTTACAAAGTGACTGTATTGACCACAGGAGAAGATAATTGCAAGTGACAAATGCCCACTTTGACTTGCAGCTTTCTCTGAGGTCTGGCAGGGCTGCTGCACCTCTTGTATGGGTGTGGACGTGGTGTGAATAGGCGTGGACATGTGGGGTTGGTGGTTTGGGGACAGGACAGTCTGGGACTGAATGGGGGGGGGAATGCCACAATGTATGAGAGAGAGATTGAGAGAGAGAGAGAGAGAGAGAGAGAGAGAGAGAGAGAGAGAGAGAGAGAGGCAGTCTGGGGTAAGTCACTCCACTTCTAAGTCCTGTGTGTGCAGCAGACAAGGTAAGAGATGCTTTGGAGCGTTGTTTCTTTCTTTTCATTTATTTTTTTTCCTGTGGCCTAGGGATGATGGAGCTGCTTGCTTCTCAGTTGTTTCATTAACCGCCTCCTTCAGGAGCTGAGTAAGAAGAAAATGAATGGTCAGTGCTGACCATTGTCACCAGGGAATGAAAAGGAGGAAAAACACTGACCTACAATAACTGGGGCAAAACTAGTATCTGGGTGACCAATCAAGTCGCCAGTTAGGTTGTGGCTGCATTACACATTTTGAAAATAATTTTTTTTTCCATGCAAGTGGTAGCATATGACAATGCTGTTCTGCTCCATGTTTCCCCCACTCCCCACTTTGCAGTATGTCTTGTCGACTATTCTATATTGGCACATACAGAGGTCCCTTACTTTTGAATGAGTGTATATAAAATTTCACTTTATAGATGTACTATCATTTATTCAATCAGCTTCCTATTGATGGGTATTTAGACAAATGTTTCTCAAACTTTGCAGTGCATATGAATCATCTGGTGATCTTGTTGAAATGTAGGTTCTGATTCAGTGGGTCGAGGGTGGGCCCTGAGATTCTGTATTTTTGACAAGCTCCTGAGTGATGCCTCAGGTCCGTTGACCGCCCTTTCAGTAGAGGGGATTCAGACCGTTTTCAGTATTTTGCAATTATAAATAATGCTGCAATAAATATTTTGATAGGTGCCTTTCACAATTGTACCTGTATGATAAATTTATAGAAATAGAATTTCTGGGCAAAAAAAAAAAAAAAGTATGTGCCCTGATACTTTGATGGATTTTATAAACTGCCCTTCCTAGAATGCCCACTCTGCCAACACCATCACCCTACACCCTTGCCACTAGGGAGTGTTATTAAACAAATGTGCTTCCATTGCTCCTTAATATTTGTAGTTTTTATTTTTATGAATTTAGATGTTATATTATTGGTGCACAGATATTGAGGGCTGTTAGATCTTCATGGTGAATTGTACCCTTTATATAAGGTATGTATTTTTGTTTTGTTTAACACTTTTGCGTGTAAATGCTTAAATCTGCATTTGTCTGGTGCGCTTTTGCCCATGCTTTCCTGTATAGTCCTGTATATTATTTAAGACTTTTCAAACTTAAAGTTAATTTATCAATTAGTTCACTTGCATATGCATACTTAAAGTCATATATTATATAAAATCTTAATTTAGACATGCAGTTTCCTCCACCCTCATTATTTCATCAAATCATTTTGTTCAAACTCTTCACGTGCATTTTCAAGGTTATGGTACTGTTCTCCATCATTAGAAATAATGTTCTGAGTCATTTATCCTAATTTTCCTGAGTATATCATTTTCATCTCTTTGTAAAAGTTGAGGTACCACAAGTTTTGTATCTGTGTGTGCTAATGTCATTGCAAAAGTTCTCCCAAGCTATGAATCCGTGTTCTTTAACATTTGATTGTTTTACCCATCTGTCCTGTTATTGTCTGTTTATGAGCTCCTCAATGAACTACTTACACTGTTGTTTTTTTTTCTATTCATTAAATTTATGTTTGTTTGTTTTTTGAGTAACACATTAGAACAGATATAAATGGCAAACATCCAATGAGGCTTATATTTTAAAATATGAAAAGAAAAATTCCTCAGTCCTTTTTCCATCACAGCTTCTTTACTTCTGTACAAGGCAACCACAATTCTTTTAGCTTTTCTGGCATTTTCTCTATACTTCTAAACATAATCAGTGCTATTTTTAAATGTTTTAAAGTTTTAGATACTATCTATTGACTTCCTACAATGGAAAATGTGGATTTAGCTCAATCACTCTGCTCTTCTTCGTTGGTCCTCTCAGTTCTCCTAATATAGTTACATTATAATTTTTTGGACTAAATAAAAATTCAATGTTTATATTATTGTGGTTCTATAAATATTATTTAGAGTTGAGACTTGTGGTGAGTTATAGTTAAGTTTCCTTTCTGTACAAATTTCTGTTTTTCTACAGTTACTGCTGAGTTTCATTTTTGTTTGTTTTGCGTTTTCTGTATTTATCGTTAATTTACCTCCTACTCTCTGACAGAAGCATAACTCTTCTTTCAGCATGTTCAAAACGCCAGTAAGAGAATCTTCTGGGGCCCCTCGCCTCTTGCTGCAATCCAGATGGGTCACCCTCTAAGTTTGTTGCCCAGAAGTTCATCTGGGCATCCCCTTCACCATCCCTTGGGAAACTCCTTTGCTCTCTGCTGTGCTAGATCACTAATCTTCTGGCTTTCTCTCTGTTTATTCTCATTGGGTGGAGCCATCTTCCAATAGCTTTCAGAGAAAATGTTCATGGAGGATCAAACTTTGGAGGACTTTCATCTCTGAAAATGTTCTTATTCTATCTCCATGGTTGTTTGATAGTTTGGATAGATAAAGAATGCTGGGTTTGATATAGTTTTTCCTTAGAATTTGAGACCCGTTGTCTCCTAGCTTCTAGTATTGCTGAGAAATTGTTCTGATACTGGACCCTTTAGATGTAACCCCAACTTCCCTGTCTGCTTTCATCACCTGTCTGGATGCCTCTAGATCACCTTGTTCTACCTAGTATTCTGAGGTTTTACAATAATGTGCTGGGGTATCTGTTTTCTTGCATTGTGCTGGGCTCTGGGTAATAGGAACTTGCAATGTGGAAACACCTTGTTCAGGTCTAGAAAATTAACTTGCACAATATTGTATTTTTGAGCAGGTTTCTTCCTTTTTAACTCTCTTCTCTCTTTACAAACCTCATATAATTATTGGACATATGACCTCCAGGTCAAATTCTCTAATTTTATCCCCCTTTCTATTTTCAATTTCTTTATCTTTTTATTCTTTTTCCTAAGAGATGTTCTTATCTTCTCATCTTTCTATTGGTTTTTCAGTTCATGCTATTATATATATAATATTAATATATTATAATAAATATTATATAGATATAGATATAGATATAGATATAGATATATACACTTTGTTTCCTGAATCTTCTTCCCCGTTTCCCAACCACACACACTTTGTTTTTGGCATTCTGTTCTAATTTTCAGGGGTGCAATAGTTTCCCATCTTCCTCTTTTTCCTTCTCCTCCTTTTTCTTCTTCTTCTTCCTCTTCTCCATCTTTAATTTCTCTGAGGATATTAATTATAGTATTTGGGAAGTTTTCTCTGTTCCTTCCCTTGACTCATTTTTTTAAAATTGGTTTTCTATTTGTTCGGTGTCTATGTTTCATATTAGAGACTCTTAGATCTGATGATTTTTGGCTAGCTGTTAATGTTTAAGAGTGAAGCATTACAATGTGGATTAGAAGTTCTGGTACCTGGCCAGACTTCCCAGGGGAGGATTTCTTGGGGTGTTACTGGGAAAGGACCAGGTTGTGTCATTGAGGACTCCCCGTCCCCCTGCCATGATGTTATCTTTTCTCTTGACTAGTCAGTTTCTGCAGAGAGGAATATGCCTATATTCTGCCCTAGGTGGTGGGGCAGTGGTGCAGAATATATCTAGGTGCACTACCTGGGAGTCAGGTGGAAAAGGCAGGTAGGGAAAGGGACATGTAGTTCTCCCCACTGAACATGTAGACCTTCAGTTGATGCCCCTGGTTATAGTATGGCACGCTTACTTTTAGAGTCTGTGTGGGCCTCCCTCTCCAGAACTTGAACCTTCTTTCTGCCTGGCTGTGGAGGAGGGGGCCTAACTGCTACTTATAGAGTCTTTGGGCCAGTCCCATAGTTTTCAGCTCCCTTCACGCTCTGCCATGAAGGTCCTTGGTGCCTCCCTATCGTGAGCCTTTCTGGGATCCTGTGTGCTAAAACAACTTTGCTTCTGCCTTCTCCACTCCACTGCTCTCTGTGCTGGCAGTTAGTCCCAGCTCTTTTTAATCTGCTTCACTTCTTCGTACTCATTCTGTTTCTTTTTTCAAATTCCAAAATTCTGTTTACATGTCTTGCTCACTTTCATCTCCTCTCTTGTTTTCTTTGTTGTGATTTTATGCTTTTTTTCATCTGTTTAGTCCTATCAGGGAAGAAACAGAGATAAGTATGTTCTTAACTCCATGTTTAGCTGGAACTGGTCTATCCTTTGATTTCTACCCTTTCTGAATCACTTTGTTTTAGGTATGTCAGAGGGATTCTTTTCAAAGAGCAACCCTGAGCTTACCTCTCTTTGGCTTAAAATCAAGACTCCTGAAGTCTTCTTAGGATGAAAGCCTAAAGTCTTTGACGTGGCTTGAAGGCTGCTGTGATCTGCCTCCACCCTTGCCTCCCCTTTACTTTTTTCCAGTCATGCTGGATTTTGAACTTGCTGTTCCCCCTGCCTGAGTGCTCTTCCGTCAACTGCCATTCACCTAATTCATTTCTTCACTGCTTATTTCTCATCTCCTGTTTCCAGACCAGTTCAAGTTTCCTGTCATATGCTCCAGTAGCTTTATGCATATACATTTAAATGCCTAAGTAGTCACTGGAAGTTTGCTCTTCACTAAAATGTTAAGTTCTTAGCTGTAGTAGTGAGTTTAGCTCAGAGTAGGGAGGTAGAACTGGGTTCTTTGAGGCCAGCAAGCACATCTGCCTTTTTTAGTGTTGTGATCCCACAGCCTAGCACAGTGCTTGCACAGAAAGGCTATTCAAAGTATAGCTGTTGGATAAACGAATGAATGAAGGAATGAAAGAATATGTACCTGGATCTTAGAGATTGCCCGGCTCAATATCTACTTGTTAAGGCTAAATATACTAGGACTCATTGACATAAGGGGACGTGGCCCCAAACACGCATGCATACATTTTAAAAATGTGATGCTAATAACAATCCTCTGGGATGATTTCCATCAGTCTCATTTTACAGAGGAAAAAATTGAGGTGCAGGGAGTTAAAGTAACTTGCCTAACATCATACAGCTGAGTGACAGAGCTGGGATTAACATTCCAGTCTCTCTGCCTCCAAAGCCCATCAATTTCTATACTTCATGAGGCCCTCAGGGCTAACATTCAAATCACATTCAGATGGAACCTGCCAGGAATCAGGAAAGTGAGTGTATGTATGTGTTTGCTATAACAATTCCTAAACCTCATGGCTTACAACAGTTAACATTTCATTCTTACTTGTGGGTCTGCAGATCGGCTATTGCTCTGCCAGCCCTAGCTGTGCTTGGCTGAGGGTCAAGTTCAGGTCTGCTCCATATGTGTGCTCATTCCAGGACTGGCGGAAGACGCTTCCATGCTCCGGGCATTTTGTTTTCATGGTAGAGAGCAGAAGCTCAAGAGGGCTGCCCTAAATGAGCCTTCTAGAAGTTTTGGACCTGGATGCACATCCATTCACATCCATTTGTCCAAAACAAGTCACAGGGCCAAGCCCAATATTCAAGGTGTTGGCGGCATCTCCTCCCAGGGTGGTGGGGGCTTTAGAGAATGAACATTTGCTGAACAATACAATCTAGCACAGTGAGAGACACAGTGACCTCCATGGACAATGACAACATTGAAACCCATTTCCTAGGGGCTTTGTAGCCTGACAGTTATGCCTCCTGGGAAGACCCTTCACTATAGCCCACATATTAAGCACCCACCATGATTAAGTGCATGCTGTTTTTACAGGCACCTAAGACACAAGCTTCACTGGGGAGGAGGTACTGTTTGTTAGAGCGGGCATCTGTTGTGATTGATTTGGTGCCCATGCAGTTGCGAAGTATTTTAAGTACCACCCCTGTATACGTACGCGTATATGTAAATTCAAGTTACACATTTAACCCTTTTCCTGACCTGACACTTCACCCTCTTCTCCAGGACTGAAGAGTACAGGAACCAAGATCTGTCATATCTACCAAGAACCCCAAAGGGGGAATGTGTTGAAATAAAAGCCGTAGAGCTCAGTTACACTCAAAGAAAAACTGCCCAGGTTACAGATTAAAAAGGGAAGTTCTTTATTTATTAATTTAATAAATATTTTTCAGATCCCTTTAAATGCTGGGCACTCTGTGGATACCTGGGGTAGAGGGGCATTACAATGGCAGGGTTTGAAAGAAGTCTGCTTTCTATCTGATGAAGTGTCAGGGCCGGATGAGGCCTTAGGGGCTTGCAGACCAACCCTTTCAGATAGAGTGAGCGTCATTTCAGTCAGCTAGTGGAATGGCAGAGCTGGGACAACATTCCTGGTTAAGTGTTCTTTACTGTCTTCAGAGAATACTGAAAATCAATTTTGAGAGAGACTCTCTGGGGAGTGAAAGGGCAGATGCTTGGGGGACGCTCTGGAGGGCGGCATTCTTGTCCCTGCTTGATTACGTTCAAGCTGGCTTCCCTGGGGCTCAGAGGTGGCCTGGACTCCAAGCCCCTTGTGCAGAGACTGGGTCCACCTCCAGCCCCCTTGATGGCCCTGGGGCCCAGGAGCCTGGCGGCGTGTGAGGAGGCCGCCTTTGCGGCTGATTTAATCATGCTGGGGGGTGTGTGTGGGAGCACATGTTCCTTCTCTCTGCTTAATCCAAACCATATTAAAAACAAGCCTCTCTTGGGGCCTCTGTTAATAATAAATGGTTTATGCTGCTGCCTCGAGTGGGGGGATTTGTTTGCCTTTCATTCATTCCTCATCCTTATTCATCCTCCCCTCCTCCGGCGCCTGCTGATGGCAGGAGAAAAAAACAGAATGATGGTTAACATATGTTAAAATGGATGGTTAAAATAAGAATTT
>NW_017731787.1:393840-398530 GCF_001890085.2 Hipposideros armiger
AGGTCCTTCTATGAATGAGGAATTATGAAGCTCACTAAAAGATGGCAAAATGTTATCGAACAAAATGGGTAATATATCATTGATTGATCTTTGTTCTTTATATAAATAAATGACATTTGAAAAACATAGATAAAATACGTCATGACTTTTCTGACAACCCAATATCATCTATCGATCATCCATCTGTCTATCATCTATCATGTATCTATCTATCATCTATCTATTTATCATCTATCATCTCTGAATCTTTTTTTCAGTTGTATTCTTTACTTTGTATCCTAAGACTCTGCCTTGTTTTAAAAATGTAAACTTGAATTCCTTTTTAGACATATATTTCATCTTATTTACTATCACACCAGATGTATCAAATATACATGAGCAACCTTTAGCAGTTTATTTACTTGGAGCACAAGACTGGGCTTCCCAGTTGAGTCCCAAACAATTCCTGGAAAAGGACACACATAGGGAATCTTAGCTGCTCCTCATGGATGAAGGGGAGCTCATGCAATCGAGACCTTAAGAACTGAGGTTTAGGCCCTGGCTTCAAGCTGGTGGTCAATCTCACTCATTTCTCTCTACATACATATCTTGAACAAATGATAAAATGAAACAAACAATAATAAGAAAAAACACATTTAAAATTCTGAGTCTGAGATCTTATTTCCACAATTTAGTGAGGGCAGCCAGGACGATCAGAATGGCCCCTGTCTCAGGGCTCCTCTCACAATTATGCCCTCTTCCTCCATCTCCCTGGGGACAACCAGGAGAGAAGTCACCTGATTTCTTTGTGTGCAAAACCCTTCTATTTGGGTGAAATGTGTTTTAAAAAGTTATGGTCTGTGAAAAGGGATGTGTTCTTCTGAAAGGACTGCAGTCTTTATCAGGAACTGGGCTGTCAACAGGTGTTGTGGATTTTAGAGCTTAATGAGTAAATTTAAGTATTGGATGCAAACTAGGCATAACATTAACTCTAGTTTCAAAGAGTACAGAGCAAAGGAGATAGTTAAACAGCTGTGAGCCTCTCTTCTGACAAGATAAGCCTATTGCCAGCACTTAGACATAATGTGATAGCTTTTTGATGGCTTCTGCCAACCCACATGGAAGTAAAAGCACAATGGTACAAAGAGGAGTTGTTCTGCTTNGGGCCTGGGCTAGTCTCGGGAGCTCAGGAAAGGCAGGGATTATGACGGTGGCTAGCACGAGGCCAGCTGAGGTATGAGTGGAAGGTTCTAGGGGGAGAAAAATGCCCGTGCTAATACCCTGAAGCAGGAGGGAGCCGGAAGCTTCCAAGGAATGGAACAAAGTATTTCTCACATTCATTCCTTTTTTATGAGCTGCTGCCACTGTCCTGCCGCAGGCACTGGCCACAGCATTAGCCTCTTATCGAGCCTCTTGGCTCCTTCCCTCTCTTCCTTCCAATCCATGTTATTGGTTGTCACCAGGTTAATCTCCAAAAAACATAGCTTTGATCATCATACCCATTTAGCTGCAAACAGCTAGTGTGTCCTAGTGGCCCATTGAGATAAGGCCTTGTGCACGACGGCCCCCATTAGTCCCTTGTTTCCCATCATTTTTCTGCTTGTGGCCTCAATTTAGCCACACTGGATTACTCACCCTCCTGCAAACACACCCTGTGCTTTTCTGCCCCAGCTCCTATGCTCTTGCCTAAAATTGCCCCCTTGCATTTCCATGAAGGCCTGCAAACCTCCCACCCACACTTCAGGCTTCTTACCAAATGCTGCTCCTCCACATAGCCTTTTAACACAAGCACCCAACTCCACCAGCATGTGTGCCCTCCTGGGGCCCTGGCCACTGTGCAGCTGTCATAACGGATGAGCCACAACCGTTATGCTGAAAGCTAAGAGTGGCTTGGTTGGAGGCTGGGAGAACCTAGCTGGGGCCCAAGGGAAGGCCCCTTCCAGGTCTAAGAAGGCTAGTGTATTAATTTTGCCTTTGCCTCCCACGGTACAAGTCCTGAAGATTTTTACCTTACCGCATCCTGACCTGCCTCCCTCTGCCCTTGAGTGGGGTCTAGGATTGCTCTTGCTTTGCTGAGCTGAGTGCTTTGAGGGCCTTAGTGCCCAGCTTGCTTGCCCCATTTACCGCTTTATCCCTGAACTGCCTGCAAAGTGGGGTCATATGTGCAATGTGAAATTATGGGAAGAGCATGGACTTGGGGTTCAGAGAGACCTGGGTTCAAATCCAGCTCTGCCATCTGTAGATGTCTATTCTTAGGCACATTATTTAACCTTTCTGAGCCTCTACTTCCATGGAGACATAATATTTCCCTTTTTGGTGTGTGGTGAAGGTTAAATGCGATAAATGAGATCATGTAGTGGGCTAGAGGCATAGTAGCTACTTGTTAAGAAATGCCAAACTAGAGATGATGCTTCTCTTTGGAATAAGCCTTAATTTGATTCTTTTAATCATACTTGGGTAGAAGTTTTGGACTCTAAGAGACAGAACCCTGGCATTCAAAGTCTTCTCCATACTCCTTTATTCCCCATCCAAGACATTTAAGTGGTAGTTAGGCATTATTCAAACTATTATTCCCCTGCTGAAAGTTGGAGTCATATCATTTTTGACACGTTCCTGGATCCTGAGCTGGGGTAGCTCACTTGTTGAATGGGCAGACCCAGAGGGCTATACCCACTATCCACGTCCACCTTCTGTGGATCCACCTTGGAGAGGAGAGGCACTTTGTCCCTTTAATTATTTACCAGGGCAGAACTGTGGGCACTGGGTAACATCTCACTAAGGTGTGTGAAACTTCTGAGAAAAGTCTCATTTTGTTCAGAAATTATGCTTGCTATTTGATGTTCTGGAGTTAGGCCTACACACAAATTCTGACCCTATGATTTCATTAATCTCTAAATATTTTTTTCTCTTCAATAAAATAGGAATAGAGTTATTAGACACAAAAATGTATTTAAAACATTTAGGACATTGCCTGGCCCACTAAAACATCCATTTATCCACCCAGCATAGATATTTTGGGTGCTTACTACATATCAAGAGTGTTCTAGGTGTGGGGACTCATGGGCAATAATGTCTGCCTTGTGGAGCTTACATTCCAGTGGGAGTGGGAGATGGACTGTAGACAATAGGAGGGTAAGGATAGCTGAGGTGCTGGCAGGGTAGGGGCTGCAATTTAAATGGAGAAGTCTGTCTATTTCTNGCAGTGTCACTGGCCCTCATATGTGGGATCCGAACCGGGGCCCTCTGGCATCCCAAGCGAGTTCTTAACCATCGTGCCACTCGGCCGGCCCCTGGTGAGTCGTTCTTGGTGGGAGGCTCGGCTGACCTCTGCTGAGGAGAATCCAGTGTGCTAGGGCCTGGTCCATGGAGTGCTAATTACCCCACCGCACGGCACAACTCTGGAGGCTTGTCATGAGAGAGAGCACTGGAGAAGGAGTCCCGGCTCTGCCAGGTTTTGCCTTTTGAACTGAGGCAAGTCATGTCACCTCTGGGCCTCCATTTGCTTAGCTGCACAACAGAAATTGGATCTGTCCTCACAGGGTGGTAATGAGCATTAGAAAAGATAAGGGCCGGGGGAAGCACTTTGAAACTGCTAAGCTGGGAGCCAGTGTTGGGGGTGGGGATTATCATTATTCTTGTAGCTTTGCTTCTCTGGGAAGAAGGTGGGGGCACAAGGCAGTGAGGGGACCCCTCCTCCTTTCCACGTACTGGTGGGCTAATGTTGGGTCACTGGAGGTGAGTAGGACCCCGAGGCCCTGGGCCCCGCAGGAGTGGCTGTCAGTAGTGACTGCTATATCTGAGAGCCCCCAGGCTCCTAGTGGGTGTGGAGCCCTGAGACGCGGGTCTGCCAGCCTCTCCAGCCAGAGCACATTAGTAAAACCTCCACATGGCACTAGCTGTTTCTGTGAGGCCCTTGATGAGGTTTCCTCTCGGGGACAGGAATACAAACGGGCAGTGCAGAGTCTGGGCTCTCAGGTCAGGTGAGGCCAACTTCTCCCCATATGTGAAGTCAGGGACAGACCCATCACCCACACTGGCCTCCTCCATGCTGGTCCGGGCTTCGGAGTTATCTGATTCCAGATACTCTCCTTTGGATGGAATTCAGGACATGTCCCCTTCCACCCTGACTCAAGAAATGGCATCTTCACTGGCCCCTTCTTTTCTCTGCTCTGGACATGGAGAAGAGACCTGGATACCCTGTGGCTCTCCCCAACTTTGCAGACCCCTATCACTCCTCTCAGCATCGCGAAAGTTTTGAAAGAAGGCTGGAGAGGTGGGCCAACCCATTCCCAGCCCCAGACCTCAGCAAGCCACCGGGCTTCCGTCATAAGCTTTTAAACCAGGCTGAGTGCTTTGGAGCCCAGGTTTGGGAAGGAGAAACTCACGACTCTAGAATAGAAACACCACAGTCAAGTGGGTTAAACTCCATCCCTGACATTTAATTAGCATTTTTTCAGCTCCCACACTTGAAGAGTACCTGCTATTTCTTTTCTTTTACTCACAATACACTGTAAGCCAGGAGCGTTTTTCTGAGCTCCCAAACCTCTCATCAGAAGTCAATCACTCCAGAAGCATGATAAATACTTCTGCAAACCTTCCACGCAGGTGGCTCGGGAAGTTGAGGAGCTTCCCTTGAGGTGAAGAGGAGACAATGGTGAGGGCGGGGACCCCACACAAGCTCTCAGGGTTTAGTCGGCCCATCCCTCTCTCC
>NW_017731787.1:400205-408486 GCF_001890085.2 Hipposideros armiger
TGAACGCTCTGCGCAGATGACACCATTACTATAATTAGTCACGTTTTGTTTAATTTTTATTCCTAATGGACTGCTAGATGAAGACAGGAGCACAAGGAACGCTCATGTTGGAATTCAAAAAGGCAATGAGAATTATTTATTTACCTTATGGTCATCTTGATCAAATCAGCAAGCTGAATTTAGCTAATCAAAGTTCTGACACAGCACTTTGAGACATCTCTAGTACTTCAAAAACCAATACGAAATGGCTTTTTATTTGTTTGGGAATAAAAATTATTCATGAAGATTTTGTTTATGGAGAGATACTTGAAAGGGACAGCCTGAAATCTTCTATCTTGTTTAGAAACAAAATACAGAGGGTGCCAAAAACATGTATACATATTTTAAGAAAGGAAAAAACTGTATTAAAATTATGCTGATGTAACCACTTTGAGCACCTGTTGTAATTGCAGAAGTCAAACATGACTTGTATTCGCCTTTTATTATGGGTATGTATTGAGTATTACAATTTTAATACAGTTTTTTCTTTTCTTAAAATATGTATACATTTTTTTGGCACCCTTGTATAAAAAAATAAGCCAGTTTAATTTTTAAAGTGCAAAATATTGTAATTTCAAGCATCAGGTCATCAAGCAGTTTTTGATGATAGCTAGTTAAAATTTAATCTGCATTTTAATACACATTCGGGTCCCAAACCAAACATATTAGCCTGAGACAATGTTTTCAATTCCAGAGGGGATTCCTAAGTCATCTTACTGTGAAATGGCAGAGAAACGTTGCTGTGAAAGAAAGAGCCCAATCTTTGGAGACAGACAGGACTGGCTTCGAAATTCTTCGGGGTCACTCCATGAGCAAGCTTCTCATCTTTCTTAGCCTGTTTCCCCATCTGTAACAACAGGGCTATGAAGATTAAATGAGTGTTTATGTAAAGTAGGTGCTTATTAGATGTAATCTTTCCATGGATGGTATCTTATTGTCATTTAGGTTTTGGTTCAGCTGTCTTCTTTTTTTTTTTTTAAAGATTTTTATTGGGGAATTGGGAAGGGGAACATTGTGTTTTTCCAGGACCCATCAGCTCCAAGTCAAGCTGTTGTCCTTCAATCTTAGTTGTGGAGGGTGCAAGCTCAGCTCCAAGTCCAGTCACTATTTTCAATCTTAGTTGCCAGTGGGCGTAGTCCACCATCCCAGGTGGGAGTTGAACCAGCAACCTTGTTGCTAAGAGCATGCACTCTCACCATCTCAGCGGCAGCTCAGCTCAGCTCGGGCGCAGCTCGGGCGCAGCTCGGGCGCAGCTCACTGGCCCATGTGGGAATCAAACCGGTGACCCTGTTGCTCAGAGCTTGAGCTCTTAACCAACTGAGCCACTCAGCCGGCCCCTCAACTGTCTTCTTTGACAATCAGTTTAATTACTCCTCCCTCACCTACCCCCAGGCCCAAGGCTGCCTCCTGACACATTGTCCTGTTTTCACAGCACTTGTCTCTATCTGGTATTTATCTCATTCATTTATTTGTCTGCTGCCTGTATTAGAATGTAAGGTCTGGGAGAGCAGGGGCCTCTTCTGTCTTCTTCATCTTTCCCTCTCCTGTGTTTAAAATGGCTTGATATGCAATACATGCTCAATAAATATTTTTTATTGACTTTCTCTTTTCCTTCTTTCCTGACTGTGACAGTCACATCAACTCTCCATGTCTTAGTTTCTTCATTTGTCACAGAAGCACATTGATCTAGATCAATAGTTGGCAAACTACAGCCCGGATGCCAAATCTGGCCCACCACCTGTTTTTGTGAATAAAGTTTTATTGGAACACAGCTACACTTATTTGTTTACATATTGTCTGTGGCTGCCTTTGTGCTCCAATATCAGCTCAGTAGTTGCAGAGATGGTGTAGCTTGCAAGCCTAAAATAGTTACTATCTGGCCCCTTATAGAAAACATTTGCTAATTTCTGGTCTGGTTGTACTCTGAGATCTTTACTCTCCATGCTCTCAGTCTTCTGTGAAACAGCCACACAGTGTTCACTACTCTGTGTAATTACAAATAGCTGATTGATTTTCCAGAACTTTTTTGAAGTTTCATATTAGGCCATGACTTGACTTTGGTTNCATCCCTTGACCACCTCTCAATCCAAATCAAGTTTTATTCCAGGCATTTGGTTTGCGCAGGACATGGATTCTCATACTATGGACCCATGCTATGGTGTGGTTGTTCTAGAGAGAAAAGACCATTTTCCTGCAGATATTATATATACACTCTGGCCACAACAGCCTGTTCTCCGTTTTGAAACATGACCTTGTACTTGTCCTGCTCTTGAAGATGTTTCAGAGCCCTGCACCACCATCCCATTCCAGGTTCAGCTGGGTGGGACTGTAGCCAGTTAATGAAGGTCATGTTGCTTGCTCCACACAGGAGGGAGGAGAAAAGTGGTTGCCTGTTATGGGCTGAATTGTGTCCTCCCCAAATTCATATGTTGAAATCCTAAGCCCCAGAAATGTGACTGTATTTAGAGATAGGGTCTTTAACGAGGTAATTAAGTTAACATGCGGTCACTATTGTACTTCCTAATCCAATATGACTGGTCTCCTTATAAGAAGAGGAAATTAGGGCCGGCCGAGTGGCTCAGTTGGTTAAGAGTTGGCTTAAGAGCACGAGCTCTGAGCAACAGGGCCACCAGTTTGATTCCCACATGGGCCAGTGACACTGCACCCGAGCTGAGCTGTCGCTGAGCTGCCAACAGATGGCAGGATGGCTCAGTTGGTATAATAACAAGATTGTCTGTTCAATGGTAGGCTATGCCCACCGCAACTAAGACTGAACTTAGCACCTTGAGCTGAGCTGCCGCCCGGATGGCTCAGTGGATAGAGCATGCACTCTTAATAACAAGACTGCTGTTTCAACTCCCTCATGGGATGGTGGCTACGCCCACCAGCAACTAAGACTGAACACAGAACCTTGAGCTTAGAGGCCACAGATGGCGACTGGTGCCCTCCACAACGAAGACTGAAGAACAACAACTTGGCTGGTCCCCTTCCCCGATTCCCCAACACTGTGCCCCTCCCCTGATTCCCAAATAAAATCTTTAAAAAGAAAAGAAGAGGAAATTAGGGTAGAGATATGTACAGAGGAAACACCATGTGAGGAGAGAGCAAGAAAGCAGCTCTCTGCAAGCCAAGGAGAGAGGGCTCAGAAGAAACCAATTGTGCCAGTACTTTGATCTCAGTCTTTCAGACTTCAGAGCTGTGAGGAAATAAATTTCTGTTCCTGAAGCCACCCAGTCTGTGGCACTTTGTTATGGCAGCCCTAGCAAACAAAGACAGCGTTCTTCTTTGGCTTGGCCAGTGGCCCCAGTCCTAGAATTGATTCCATGGGAGTCCGAACTAACCAAGAAGAGCCCTTGGGCCCATCTATGCCCCTCAGACAGGCCTTGGGGCAGCCTGCCTGAATCTCACTACCTGGAGGTTGTTCTCTTCCAGGCCACAACAGTACCTGTGAGAAAGTTCAGCTCAGAGGTAGCTGCCAGGCTCTGAAGAGTGGTGGGAAGGAGTGAGTCTGAGGAAGATCTCATAGACCTACTAAAGCACTGTCCACGGACAGAAGCATCAGTGTCACCTGGGAGTGTGGTAGACATGGAGAATCTTGGACTGTACCTCAGATCTCCTGAATCAGAATCTTCATTTTAACAAGAGCCTCAGGGGATTGGTATGCACCTTAAAGTTTGAGAAGCACTGCCTTTGATCCATAGACCCTTGGAGCTCTAGATAGCTCAAGTCATAACTGACCTGAATACCTCCCATGTGTTCTCCACACACCTGGAGAGTCCAACTGGGTTGCATCAGGGTGGCCTAGGCCAAAGGACCTAGGGCAGTGATGCTCAATTTGGCTATACATTGAAATCCCTTGGGGAGCCTTTAAGATGCCAAGGTCACACTCTAGGCCAAAGAAATGAGAAGCTCTGCAGGGAGTAAGNCATAAAAACGGGAGATGATTACAAGTGCTTTAGAAAGACCATCCATCACCAGCCTCTCAGATTTGCTTTCCTTCAGCCCAGGCTGCTTAGCTGAGCCACTTGAAGGCGCATAGCAGTGCTGGCAGCACTATGGGCAGGAGGGGAGTTCTTGCAGGAAGGGCAGAGGGGATGACAGAGCAGAGTGTGGGATCGAAATCATTGTGTGAGCTTAAAAAAGCCAAACCAGGATAGGGACCAGCTGCCCTGAGGCCTCAGTTACACCAGCTCCCAAGGGGAAGCAGAACTGGGGTGGGATAGTGATTATTCTGGCCACAAATTCACTCTGAGTGACCAGTCTCCTATGGGTTCAGCTCTGTGAGCCCAGCTCCAAGAGAAGCCCCCCACCCCGCACCCAGGGAGGAACGCCTACTTGCTCAGCCTCCCACCTCCTTCCTGCAGGTGTCATTTCTACATCTGACTTCAGAGCACCAGGACCTGCAGGAGGGAGTTTGCTGTGTCTTCTGCCATGTAGACCCTGCTGGGCTGTGTGAGGAGGAATTCCCGTGGAGTGACTGCAGTTCCTGGTTTGTCTGGGACTGGGCCCTGGTGTAGGAATTTCAGTGCTAAAGTTAGGAAAGTCCCAGGCAAACCAGAACAAATTTGTCACTCCAGAGGGCTTCCTAATTAGGGGTTGGCAAACTTTTGAGACGGAAGAGCCGCCAGGGGTCAGCAAACTGCGGCTCGGGAGCCACACGCGGCTCTTTGGGTACGNCGTAAGAATTCTAATTTATGGACATGTTTGAGACTGTATCAGTAATCTATCGCCTCATAACAAACAGCTCTAAAATGTAGTACCTTAAATAACCATTTTTAAGCTCATGATTCTATAGGTCAGTGCTTCGGGCTGGGATCTGCCAGACCAGAAGTTGGCAAACTTTTGAGACGAAGAGCCGCCAGGGGTCAGCAAACTGTGGCTCATGAGCCACATGTGGCTCTAAAGTAAAATTGAAAATGAAAATAAAACTATCATAGTTTCTTTTATAAAATTTTTAAAGGATATTATTCACATAATGGTGATTATGTAAAAATATATTTATGGCTCTTGAATACTTTTTAAATTGTTGTGAGGGACAAGATTGGCTCTTCCAGGGGTCGGCAAACTTTTGAGATGGAACGTACCCAAAGAGCTGCATGTGTCTTGCGAGCCGCAGTTTGCCGACCCCTGTGCTAGACAGTTCCTGTGGCTGCTCCTGGGTTTACTCATGTGTCTTTAATCAGCCACAGAGAGAAGAGTTGCTCTGTGTCTGGGAGCTGTTGCTAGGGCAAGGGGGGAATGTGGGGGTGGGCCATATTTCTTTTGCCATCTATAAAACTAGCCTAAGCTTCTTCACATGACAGCTTGGTAGAGGTGGTGTGGGGGAAGGAGGATGAGAGAAAGGGAGAGAGGGAGGGAGGGAGGGAGGGAGAGAGAGAGAGAGAGAGAGAGAGAGAGAGAGAGAGAGAGAGAGATCTAGACTCAGAACTGGCACCATGTTGTTCCACCATTTCCTAAGGGCTGAAGCAAGTCATAAAGCCAGCCCAGATTCAAAGGATGAGGCAACAGATTTCACCTCTTGATGGGAATCGCTGCCGAGTCACATTACAAAAGGCCCAGATGTAGGAAAGGGTGGAGAACTGTGGCCATTTTTGCTCCTTGACCAAACTTTAGTCAGGCTCCTCTGAGTCCTCTTTTCAACTAGGCCATGTCCTTGGCCTGCTGAGCCCAGTTTAGCAAGAATCTTGCTAAGTCTGTTCAGGGAGCATGCCCCCACCCTTGATATTCAATCAAATTTCTCATTCTCCCACCCTTGAAACCTAACCAGCAATTTTTCCATCCTCTTCCTCACCCTGCCAGTTGTCTTTAAATCCCCAGATGCCCCTGTTTTATTCAGAATTGAGCTCAGTCTCTCTCCACTGTTGCAGTTGTCTTGAATAAAGTGTCTTCCTTGCCATATTTAAGAAGTGTCCAGTGCAATTGCTCTTTAGGAGGACCACTGAGGTAGAGGAATGACCTCCTCTACCTCTCTCCTCAGCCCCCTCACACAGCTGCTCTGACTTGCCCTGAG
Source organism: Hipposideros armiger (assembly GCF_001890085.2). Lineage (NCBI taxonomy): Eukaryota > Metazoa > Chordata > Mammalia > Chiroptera > Hipposideridae > Hipposideros > Hipposideros armiger. Next base: position 406,255 of record NW_017731787.1, read on the forward strand.
CCCACTCCAGCCATGACTAGTACTTTGGATGGTGAGGAAACGAAAACAAACAAGGCAGTTTGCTGAGTGGAGCAGCATAGTGACTTGTGTTGAAATCCCAGAAGTCTATTTTATGACCTCAAACCAAAAGAGTATTCTTGCACCTCTTTTAAGCTGAAGTGTCTCATCTTACAATGAGCACAATAATACCTACCTAGCAGGGTTGTGAAGCTTAAATAAAATAGCTGTGAAAGCTTCTAGTTCACAGTTGGTCAGTCAATTGGGTTTTCTTTCCTTGCAGAGAAATCTCACTAATTAAGAATAACTAGGGAAAAGGCCAGTCTGAACAAACAGAAAGTCTAACTGTAGAATTTCCCCCTCAAAACTAACTGTATCCTCTCAACCACAGAGTAACCTCATTAAGTATTCTCTGCAAAAGGGTGCTCCTTAGAGGTCTGCAGGAACAAACAGTGGCACAGCAATTGGTAGCAAATGGAGATTTTAATTATCTAAAAATTGTTTCTGCTCCCTTCAATCCTGCATATATCTTGTTGCCTATTGCAACAAGACATTTTTAACACGTTTAGTGAAGTGGGAATATTGGTGCAATCCCTTTGCCCATGGGTAATACTAATAATACCCAGTAATACCAGCAGCCATTCACCGAGGGCTTACCAGATTCCAGGTTCTTTACATATATTTCCTCACTTAATGCTTAATTCAACCCCAAGAGATGGGAATTATGCACCTTTTATAGATGAAGAAACTTGGGTTCAGAAAGGGTAAGTAACCTCCTGAGGCCTGTAAATGAAGCTGCATTCCAACCCAGGCATTTGTCTGACTTTAGCACCTCTCCTGGGTGGCTCTAGGGGACTCTTCATCTGGACCCTTGTTGGAACTCACAATACGGCGAACCAGGAGCCCCAAATAATAAGATTCACTGTGGTCATGAGTGGAGATGATAATAGCCTGCTTCCAACAGCCTCTTTGGGTGCAGAAGGGATGTGGATCTTACCATTGGGTGGGCATTGGAGTATAGGGAGAGTTCCCAGACCCGCCCATTGGGGGTCTCTGCAATATTGTCAAGGGACCTGTAATTTCGAGCTCCGGATATCTCCCCCACTAGGCCTGGTGTTTCCTGCCTCGATTCAGTTTTCTTCATTTGGTGCTGTTAATGCCTCTTAGCTGAGAAAGATTTCTAATTAGTTGGGCCTGATATTTTGAAAGTCTGAGGTTGGTAATTGGGCCTCTGTTCTGCCAGACTCAGGCTGTGCTGGGGTGCATTTATCCACAGTTTGATTATTTCTGCCCAAATCCCAGGCTCCTCCAGATCTCTGGGCCTGCCAGTAATTCGCATCTGAAATCACCTCAGGGTATGCAGGCCCCCTCAGAAACCAGAGCCTCCCAGCAAGGGCTGCTTGTGAGGCATTGTCCCTGAGTTGGTGGGGGCAGTGGGGGGATTCTCCAAACAGATTCCCAGTATAGGTGTCCATGGGCTTTCTGGTTGGGAACCATGTGGGTGAGCTTCACAAGGCTCCTGAACCTCTTACAATTGTGCATAAAAGTTTGCTGGTAAACTTTTTAGTAGAAAGGTTCTGAAATTTCATCGGATTCTCAGTGAGGTTAAGAACCCCAAAGAACTTGAGAATCACTAGTTTGTAAAGCAAGGATTAGGGAATTGGGAACAGTTAGAGGCAACAGGAGTGCTGATTCTGGAGAAGAACAAGAGGACAAGGTGAATTTTTAGTAACTAAAGTTTTGTTTTTGTGATAAATCTATTAACAATACCATTTTTTGAGACACACAGTGTGCCATATGATTTACATGTACTGTTTCAACCCTTATAAAGACCCTTTAAGGTAGAAATCACATTCTCATTTACAGATAAGAAAATGGGTGTTCAAACAGGTTAGTGACTTATCTAAGGTCACACAGCTAATAATGGTGACATTAGGATTTAAATATGGTTTTATCTAATTCCAGAGGACAAATAAAATGTACAGTAGCAGAAGCTAATTAGTAGGAAGGATACCCCAAGGTGCCAAAAAAATGTACAAGTTGACACTTCGGTCAACGTTGCTCAAGCAATAGTTCGCCGAAATCAGAAGTGTCTGGAGGCTGATGGTAACCACTTCGAGCACCTCTTGTAATTGCAGAAGTCAAACATGACTTGTAGTCATCTTTTGTTATCGGTATATATTGAGTATTACAATTTTAATATAGTTTTTTTCCTTTCTTAAAATGTGTATACAT
>NW_017731787.1:409902-411495 GCF_001890085.2 Hipposideros armiger
TTCGATGTCACTGATTCTTTCCTCCATCTGGTCAGCTCTCTTACCTAAGCAGGCTATTTTATTCTTCATTTCTTTTATTGAGTTCATAATCTCCAGAAGTTCTATTTGGTTCTTTTTTAAAATTTCAATCTCTTTGGTAAAATGTTCATTTTGTTCTTCAGTTGTGTTTCTGAGTTCATTAAATTGCCTATCTGTGTTTTCTTGCACCTTGTTGAGTTTTTTCAGAACTGCAATCCTGAATTCTCTGTCATTTAAGTCACATATTTCCATGTCTTTAAGTTCACTTTCTGGGGACTTTTTATTTTCTTTCTGAGCTGTCTTGTTACCTTGGTTATTTATGGCAATTGATGAATTATTATTTCTCTTCCTAGGCATCTTCAGGAGTAGGTTCTGTAACAGGTTGATAGGAAGAAGTCTTTATTTTGCTTTCCATTAGGTTTTGGTGAATTGTTTTATTTTCTTTCCCACTGCAGCCTTTTATTCTCTCTCACACTGTAGTGTTATATTTTCTCTGCACTAATCCAGCTTCTCACACAATGGAGGGGTTCCCTGGAAGGTGGGCTTCTCCTCTGTGAGCAGGTCACCTGGATCTCAGGGCACTGCCTCCGTGGGGGGATGTGGAGAGCTTCTTAAGTTCCAAAGCTCTTCCTGCACCAGATTCAGAGACTGTGTGTTTCAGCAGCTCTATTTACCCCTGCAGGGATCCACCCAGATAGGTGGGGGCAGGGGTGGGGTAGGTTGTGACAGATGGCTCTGAGCAACAGCTGTGACCACCGGTACAGCCAATCCCGCACCCACGGTTCCCTCCCCTTCACCAGAACTAGTTGGGCTTCGAGTCCGTGGCTGCAGTTCTCAGAACTGTAAATATTCTGTTCTTTTCATCTGACACTGCTATCATTCTGCTTCTAGCACTGGGAAGGTGGGGGTGGGGCAAGCTCTGGAAGGGGGAGATGTAGTCAACTAGGCTCTGTGTTTATGTCTTCTGTCCTCTGCTTGGTAGTGAGAGCTTAAACCACCATTCTCACCCTTCTTCCCTCAGTCTTTGCTCTGAAATCTCTACAGTGAGCATTGGGTTGAGCTGTGTTATATGCTGATCCCTCAGGCAGGACTGAGGGCCATAAGGGGAGGGCTAGCAGTCCGAAGTCTTCCCTGTGGTAGCTCCAGAATACAGGGAGCTCGGAACTCCAAGCTTAGGTCTGCGTCCTGCGCCCACGCAGCCCGCGCCTCTGCTCTTCCCGCTTTCCTCCTCCCTTGCTTGCTCAATGTACCCACCTTTAGATGATTTCAATTGCGCATCTCTTAGTCTTGCCTGTCTGCTGCACAGGGAGTCCTTTGTGGAATTATAGCTGTTCAATTTGTTGTAAATTCTAGGGGAGATTTAAAGAGGCTCACCTCACGCTGCCATTTCTATGACATCCCCCAATTAACCATTTCAAGTGTACAGTTCAGTGTTTTTTGTTATATTCACAGTTATGCAACCATCATCACAATTAATTTTAAAACATTTCATCATCCCCAAAAGAAACCTCATGCCCATTAGCAGTTACTCCCCATTTATGACCGATAAACCCTCCACCCCACACCTGGCCCCAG
>NW_017731787.1:412525-436151 GCF_001890085.2 Hipposideros armiger
CTTGCGCCAGTGAAGCACCGTCCTCCACAACTAGACTGAAGAACAAAAGGACAGCAACTTGTCTGTTCCCCTTCCCCCAATTCCCCAATTAAAAAAAAAAACAAAACAAAACTTAAAAAAAAAAAAAGAAAGCACCCAAGGAGTATATATTGCAGGTCAAGACAGAGATGAGGGAGACTTTCTCATTAGCATGGGACAGTTTTGTCATCTAAAGACCATGTGATTTGATGCCAAACAGATGTGAGTTTAAATCCCACTACTGAGGCCCTACTACTCACTCTGGGTGGGAAAAGCAGCAAAACAGTGAGTTTTGAAGCTGAAGAGACAAAAAAAGGCCAGATTATGGAGGATCTTGTGTGATATACTTAGTTTAGGTTTTTATTATGCTGCCCCTTAGTCACCACTGAGGTCCTACAGGCAGGGCAGCAATGTGGGTAGGGTTGCAATTTTGGAAGAGCCCTTTGGCAGCTGCATGGAGAACAAGTCACACCTAGAGCTGACATGACACGTGGGAGTCAGAATGCAAGTAATTTGTGATGGGGGCTGAACAGAGGCAGTGAGAGGAGATAGAGGGCATGGGGTAGTGGGGAGTTAGACATTTCTGGAAAGTGACTCTTAGCACTCTGAGGGTCATGGACCCCTTTGCAAATCTGGCGAAACCCAAGACCTCTACCCCAGGAATAAAGTGCACAAAATTTAGCATACAATCTTTGAGGTGGCAAGGGCACTACTTATTGTAGAACCTAAGACTGTCCTCATCTCTGTTTCGCCCTGTCTTGCTCATGCCCACTAGTGTATCATTTTCCCTCTCCAGGCTTGGCTTTCCTTGTCTGTAAAGTAAGGGGGCTACACCCCTGCAGGAGTCAGGTCTGGAAGGGAGAATGCAGGGAAGTAACATATGAGTAAACTTGATGGTGTTGGGAAACTAAACATTAGAAACTGTGGTTTGCCATGTGGTTTTTATAGAATGTCTGCAAAGAAAAAAATGCACAAGATATACTTCCCACCTTGTAAGTAATGCATCTGACAGAGGTGGTCTAGAGAATTATTGCCTGCTCTCTGGCTGCGTGTTTGTTTATAACTTTCTCAAGAGTTTGAATTATTTCAGAACTCAGATCCAAGTATATGGCTAAAAAATTTGGTTTGGTTTATAGTCATCACATCCCTTCAAAGCTAATTTGCCTCAACATGCTTCCCTGTTGTTCCTGCTGCTACACACACTGGGGCTGGGATGACAGATTTCCCCAACATCCTGAGATGTTCATTTCTGTCAGATGTGGGGTGGAGTTCCAGGAAGTCAAGTGGTAAGGTATAAGCAGATGGTCTGAATCCCAGCTCTTGTCTGAGACTAATCAGGGGGCCTAAAGTAGTTTAGGCAATGCAATTGCCCTTTCAGGGGTTTCATGCACTGAAATAGGTAGTAGTGGAATAGATTTTTAGAATTTTTTAGCATAAACATTCTATAAGGGGGCTTTGCTCCAGGTTGTCTTTGTTACTTAAAGGCAATGATTCCCCAAACTGATCATCAGTCCATGCAAGTCTGGCTGGATAATAATCACATGGGAGCTTATTAAAAATACAAATTCCAGGCTTCCAGCACCAGAAATTCTAATTTATGGGGTCTGGGATGGGACATGGGAAAATATAGCATTTTTTTTAGTCATTTACTAATTTAAAAAAAATCTGTTTTAAATATTTTTGTTTTGCTACTCCCCTCCCCCATCTAACTTATTAAGGTGATTCTAATGTATATCCAGGTTTGGGATCCGTGCATTTAGGTAAACATTACTGTATTTCACTTCAATTTAATAAGGATTTATGAAGTATCTAGCATAGGTGAGGCATTTTTCTGAAAAAGATGAAAAAGACACAATTTCTGTTTTGTTTCAGCCTGGAAGTGGAGAAACACAGGTAAAAACTAATTATACTCTAGTTTGAGAGATGCCATAATGAACATATATGTACAAGATACAGAGGAGGGAATAATTAAAGTGAGCTGGAAATGACCAGACAGGAGAAAGGGCCAGTGAGTGGACGGATCCAGGTTTAGGAAGAGGATGCTACCTGGTCACAGAAATTGCTCTCTGCATTTCAAAGCCTGGTTCTGGATTATAGCTGACTTCCCTTTAAAACAATGACTCAAACACTATAGTCATTCTAATGAAAATCAGAGATGACACAAGAGTCACTGATGTGATTGAGCATTGTTTTGGAAATTTTTGCTGATATACTGTGCACAAATTAGGACTGGGTAATATAAATGTGGAAAGGATGAAATAAATCATTATTACATTTAGATGATCTATTTGTGTACTAGAAAACTCAAAAGAATAAGCTGGAAAACTATGAAAAGTAATGACACTTTAGTAGTTAAAAGTACAATACAAAAATCTATAGTGACAGAAAGCATATCAGTTGTGTCCTGGGAAAGGGTTGGAAGGTTTCAAAGGGAGAGATTACAAAAGGGCGTGAGGAAATTTTGGGGTAAATATATACCATATTTCCCCATGTATAAGATGCACCTTTTTTTGAAAAATTTGGGGTCTAAAAACTGGGTTCGTCTTATACAGTGGTTTTAGATTTCAAATGCCATAGATGGAACTGAGGACGAGGCAATATATGAAGACAGTGATTTATCATCAGACACAGATGAGAACAAGCTAATGGTTGGGAGTTTTGACAGTGATGAGTTGTATGAATTTTATGATGAATAAAACTTGAGTTCAATAACTTTATGTAATGCATTTTTTATCAAATTTTGGGCCCCAAAATTAAGGTGCATCTTATACATGGGAGCATCTTATGCAAATGTTCACAGATATGTTTCATTTTTGGTGATGGTTTCATGGGTATATGCAAATATCAAGCGTATCAAATTCTCACCTTTGAAAAATTGAGGACTTCTGGTAAGATGGCGGAATAGACGGATGCTGTGCCAACTGCCTCCCAGGATCACACCAAAATTACAAATAATTTATACAACATTCAACCTCAGAAGTCCCCTGAACACTAGATGAACAGAACCTCTAAACAAAGGATTTAAAGAAGAGGCCACATCGAGACTGGTAGGAGGGGCAGAGATGTGAGGCAGGCTGATTCCAGGCCCTTGGAGAGAGGGCGAGCCCCGTGAGGGACACCTCAGTGGTAGAGAGGCTTCTCCGGTTAGGGGAGAGACCCTCGGGCCCCACACTGAGCTCACCAGCCCAGAGTTACTTTGCCGGGAAGAGGAGTTCCATGATAGCTGGCAGTAGAAATTAGTGAGGACTCTGCTCAACTCACTGAGGCTGAGGGCGGCTAGAGAACCAGTGGAGCTGGCACACAGACTCGCTCGCCAGTGAGCACTCACTCGGTCCCTGGTGGAGAGAGTAGCTGTGTGAGTGCGAGCCAGGAGCCTGCGGGGAAGGACTGAACTGAGTGTCGTTGATGCAGGAGCTGGAGGTTTTGAGACCATTGTTCCCTTGGTGTAGAGCTTGCACACGAGTAGTGCACAGGAGGGTGCCATTTTTTCAGGGTTGGGACCTTCCACAGAGGGTCAAGTCCAGGACAGCATTGATCTCGTGGAATTGGCGCAGGCGTGTGTGTGTGTGTGTGTGTGTGTGTGTGTGCGCGCGCGCGCGCGCGCGCGCGCGCGGGAGCCGCCTTGGGTCCCTGCTCTCCACACTGCGTATGCAGAGTTTCCAGTGTGGCAATTGGCTGTTGGGCTTCTCTGCCTAATCTGCGAGCAGCTGATTGGGACAGGCTGAGACTGAGAGTTTTCATTTAGTTTCATTTCTAGATGACTTTTTCTGATCTTTTACTTGGGATGTGTTTCTCTCCTTCATTCTGGCTGTCGCTCCATGATTGCTTTGATGTATTAGGTAGATCACCTATGTCTCTCAGTCATTGCTGGGTGGTCTCGTAGTATGTGCCCTTTATATTTGGCTTGCAGAGTGCCCTCATTCTCCTGTCCCATGTGTTCCAGAGGTGTTGCTGTTGAAGTTGCTCTTTAATTGCTTTTGGCTTGTCAGAGAATGGGATTGACCCTCAGACTGATTAGCTGGGAGAATTAGCTCTGTTCACTGTGTATGAGCTGCTGTGTGGAGGTTGACCCTCTCAGAGAAGGCTTGGCCACTGTGGGCTCTTGTGCCTGTTGACAATTTCCTTTGAGAGGGTCACTTATAGGTTCAACCAGGTAGTACTCTGGTTTTGTCTAACACTGGCCTCTGGGTGTATTTGTTCTGGTATCTCTTGGGCAGGGCTCCCACTCTGAGCTGTTTCAGCCCTGTCTGTTACTGGCCCGTAGCTACCTGGTAGGCTGTACACAGTTGGCTGCTGCCTGTGCTGGACCTGGGGTCATGTGGGGATGGTCTCTGTGTGAACTGAAGCTGGCTGCCCTCTATATGAGTCCTGAGGCAGTTTAGGAAAAGGCCCAGGGCCCCCTAAGCCTGTTGCCACTTGTCAGATGCTGGTAATGCCCAGCTATTGAAAGAGGCTCTTTAGGAGTGTGTGTCTGGATATTTGACCCAGTGTTGAGGGTGCCCTCCATGATGTGGCACTAGCTTGGCAGGATGGAGTTTAAGTGAGTTATGTGACATGATTGATGGCTTTTAAGACGTTAATGCAGATTCAGGTCTTACGCCAATACCTGGCTTGTGACCTCCTTGTATAGCGTGCCAAGGGCACTACAGCTAGCCTCCACCTTGCTCTCACAGATTCACAAAAGCTGCTCCTGAGTAGCTGTGTTGCGGGTTTGTGGTCACTGAACACTACTAAGATGACCCCAGGGCTCCATGGACCACCTTCTGTTGTAAAAAAGCTTTCCCCCAGTTTGTGGGGGGTAGGGCCAGTCACCTCGACTCCCGGATTGCCCCTGGCAATGCAGCTGTAGGTGGGTGAGGTGGTGTTACAGGTGTGTAAAGGCTGTGGTCAATAGTTTTTACAAATTCAGTGTAGTCTCAGCTCCTGAACCAGTGCTGGGTCCACGTCCACTTCATAAATCAGAAACAAAGCAAGGCAAACCAACAACACCAAAAAACAAATACACCCCCACAAAAACACAAACACAAAAACAGGAGAATAAGACAGAAAAACTGACCAAAGCAATAACCAGATAAACAAGCCTGAGAAACAATGACAAAAAGAAAACAGGTGAAAGAAGAAAAAAGAACAAAAGGACAAAAGAGAAAGAAAAGAAAAAATAATTTAAAACAGTAAAAAAAAAGGGAACGAATAAAAAAAGCGGAGGGGGCAGGGGAAGAAAAAAAAAAGAAGAAAAAAAAAGGCTCTCCGCCCGCTTTAATCTGCAGACCACTTGCTCAGCAATAAAGAGCCTCTGGGCGACTCAGCGCCTGCTGTGTTGAGAGGAAGGGCCCAACGTGTCATGCACTGGCCCCCTCTCAGGCTTGCAGTGAGCTTCCTGAAATTAGCTGCTGTGTGCTGTGAGTGTGCTCACCACCAAAAATCCTCACAGGTTGCTGTGGGCTGTCCGCTGCTGCAAAAACCCTCTGTGGCCTGCAGAGGTAGAGGCCAGGCACCAGGAGCTCAGGGTGCCCCAGACAACACAGCTCTAGGTGGGCGGGGCAGGCCCCCAAGGCACCATGGGGTGTGGTCAGTGGCCTCCAACAAGTCAGAGCAGCATGCACTCCTGCACCGGCAACCAGCCCGCACAAACATGCCACTAATGCCCTGGCCAGATCACGCAGGCACAGAGCTCCCGGCCCAACAGTGCTTTTCTGTTCCTCCTAAACACTTAAAAAACCTTCCCAAACCCTGGATCAGGGAGTTTGTGATTTTCCAAGGCAAGCTGCCCATTCTCCATTGTGTAGCGCAATACATACAATAAATGCCATTTTCTTTCACTGCATCTGGGTGTCTGTAATTGGCTCTCTGCAGTGCCTGGTGGATGAACTCTTTGCTCTGTTACAGGAGAAGCTCCATGTAGTGACAGGGCCTTGAAGTCCCTTGCGCTAAAAGCATAATTTTGGGGAAGAGGGTCTGGCTGGCGGCTTAAATGGAAACTTACCATTTTAGCACGTACGGGTTGTTTGTAGCATCCCAGGGACACGTTTTTTTTTTTGTTTTTTTTCAGCGAAGAGGGACTGAAATCAGCTTTAGGGTCGCCCAACTCAGAGACCCTCATTTTGGTCTCTGCTTTAGTGATGGGTCTTTGCCAGCAGAACCACACAGGGGACCTGAAGAGTTGGAGGAGGTCCATTACGGGAAAACCACCAGAAATGACTTTCATCTCCCTTGGTCCATTCATCACTCATTAATCCAGGCATTTTCTCATTTATTTGTTTTTCAGCAAATGTTTATTAAGCACGCTTTCTGTGCCAAGAACTCAGCTAGGTGCTGGGGCTTAGTGAAGGGATGTGGTCCCTTGGGCTCACCTTGCCTTCAGAGCCTGCCTGTTTCTTTGCCCGCATCTCACATCCATCCCTGCCCCCATGCTCCCTAGGTGCCATTCACACTCACCTCCAGTACCAAGCTCGGGCCTATATCGGGGATTTTGTATTTGCTGTTCCCTCTCCCTAGGGCTTCACAAGACTGTGTCCTTCTCTTTATTCAGCTCCAAGATACCTCATTACCTCCGTAGAAAGGCACTTGTAGCCACTGTTGGAGGCCCTTATTACTCTGAATTCACTTTATAGTATTTGTTTAGCACTGTATTGTTTGAGTCCCTCCTTCTGAATGTTAGCTCTGTGAGAGCAGGGGCTCTTTCTGCTTTGCTTGCAGTTTCTCACCCCACACATGGAAGGGGGCTTGGCAAACAGTAAGTGCTCAGAAAGTACTGGCTGAACCAATCGCTTGCTGGGCTTTCATTACCTCACCTGGCCTCTAGGGGTGCTCTGCTCACCCAGAGGGACACACATTTTAACCTTAGCTTAGCCCGTACATGTTAACATGTTTGGAAAGAAAAATTATGAAGCAAAGATGGAAAACAGTATATTTCAAAAGCTGACTAGTTAATTAAATGTGTACCACAGTAACCTAAAGCCTCATGGGCATCTTCGCTGACAGTGATCCTGGTTCGTATTGCTTGATGGGGTGTTAGACCAGCTACACCTCCTTCCTACCAGATTCAGAGGGACTTTCAGGCTTTGTCAGAGAATGCTGCCTGGCCTCCTCTCCGGGTGAAGGGCCAGGACATGCTTCCTGGCCCTGGGTGGCCACATGCTTCTCTCTGCAGCTGTCCTGGCCTCTCAGGTTGACCCAAGCTTTTGCTGTGGGCATAGCAGATTTATAGAAACAAGTCCTGTGTAGAACAGCAGATATGTCCACTGTTTTTTCTGGTGCAGTCTCTCCCTCTGATCCCTCTGTTCTCCCTGCATGTCTGCAGCATGTCCACCAGCTGGGCTTATAGATGCTTATTCCTTCTTTTCCTTTGGATGAAATCTGACTTCTTTCCCTCCCTGATCTAAGCCAGTGCCTGGCCCAGCTGCACCTCAGGCCTCATGGCCCTGAAACGAGAGATGTCCATTTCCTATGTTGAATCTTTGGATATTTGTTACTAAATTTTTCTGAGTTTCACTTTCCTCACCTGAAAAACGGAGGTGATAATACCTGCCTCATAAAGTTTTGTGAGGTACAAAAAGATAACTGTACAGGACAGGGAAAAAAGTGATGAAAAGGTGGATATAGCTGTCATTATGAAAACCTCAACGTCTTCAGCCCCATTACCTTGAGCTCCTGACCTGGCTGGTAGGGGTTTAGGATTCTCATAAGAACAGGTGAGTTTCCACGCATCCTTAGTGGGAGGGCACTACCAGGTTCCATCCCAGGCAGGCAATATAGGGCAAGAACATTAGACAGGGAGTCAGGACCTGGGTTTGAGCCCAACTCTGGGTGAACTTAACCAAGTATTCCCATGTGTGATCAAGCGTTTCCCTTTTCAGCTCTGCCATGCCAAGTTTTGCAGTCTGTGTGGTCTGAAAACCACAGGAAGCTGGAGAGCTGCTTTCAAGGAGAAAGGAGATATCCTGCCTTGCTTAGTGAGCGAGAGCTGCAGGCAACGCATGTACCGACTAAACGGTGATTTTAGCAATGAGTGGATAAAGGGTTTCCTTAATCCATGAAACCAGCTTCAAGAAACTCTGAGACTGAATTCCTGTTGACAGCACCATCCACCCTGGTTTTCAAAGCTCCTGAGAAAGTAGAGGGGGTTCTTTGTTTTGGTCATGAGAGAGGCAGCAGCCCCAGCGGCCCTGAAGCAGAAACAGCTGTGGAATGTCCCATAGGTGTGAGGGAGAGAGGCCAGGCTGGTCTGCTGGGAGTGGCCCAGGCTCGCCTGTGTCCGTCTGCTGTCACGAGCAATAAACCCACTTCTCTGGCTGGTCCACACCTGTCCAGGTCCTAAGGAAGCCGAGTGTAGGCGAGAGGATTAAACCTCAGTTAAAGCCAGGTGCTGCCAGCTAGGGCACCCTGGGGAAGCATCTACCCACCAAGCCCCACTCCTTTCCCCTATGAGCCAGAGATAAGGATGGAGTGATCATCTTTGCCTTGCCAGAATGCAGGACAATCAGTGAGATGGAGAAAGTGACTTCCTCACTTGGAAGAAAAGATGTGACAATTGGTATAGCTCCTGGCCAGATGGCACCCACATTCATTACAGGGAGAAGGGGACTGAGAGATTGACTGACTTGTTTGTTTGTTTCTTTGCTTATATTTCATACTCCACCACAATTTAGCGAGCATTTGTTGTCTCCTATATTTGGTAATGCAAACATGAATAGAACATGGCTTCTGCCCCCTAAGGCTCGTGTTGTAAGTCCCCATTTCATTAAGCCTGCCCTTAGATCATGCAGCAATCCCAGCTCTGCCTCCCATCCTTCCTCTGAAAGGTTGTGAGCCCTCTTAGCCTTCAGCTTGCCTTCCAATCTCCTAGACAGGCTAGGTAGTTTATTTCACTTTGTGCTCATAATGATACCCCCTCTAAGGGTTTTTTTTTTCCTGTTTGGCAATTCATTTTGAATATAGTTATGGAGTTGGTATTTGAGGCAGCATTTTGCAGGTGAGGGCATGGAGATTCTGAGATGTTTCTGATGGGGTGGAGCTCTTGCAAGTGTGAGGATGGGATAGCGCAACTCCACGAGACCTGGAAGGCTTCACGGAGGACATGACGCCTGCCTGGATTTTCATTGGCAAGCAGAAGGTCATTGGATGGACCAGCGGGCAAGGGTATTCCAGGCAGATGAAAAAGCTCGCTTAAAACTTGGCGTGGGGAAAGAGCCTCCTGTGCTATGGAAATAGCAGGTAGTTTTAATTGCAGTTTAGGAAAGTCAGGAAGGCCCATATATACCAGGCTAAGGAGGTGAGACTTCCTCGTGGGGCGGTGCTGAGCATGTGGGTGCATGTGTGTGTGCATGCCCATGAGTGTGTGTGGTGGCATTTACTTGGGGTGAATCATTGATGGGTTCTGGGGTTGCTTGCCCCTCTGATAAGAGGCAGATCATGCAAGGTGGGTGGGGCTGGTGATAGACCGATTGTGAAGTTATCACACTGTCTAATCATGTTAACTAATGTTTTCTGAACGATAATCCTGTGCCAGGCGCATCACTGAGCCATTTACATGGTAGCTTACGGCAGCCCACTGCATCTCCACTGCAGACTATGCTGTCACTGGTGACTCGCAGCAGCCCAGCTCCAGGTGGAGCTGTTGTTCACCATCTTAGCTGTAGAGGGCACAGCGTCACTGGCTCGCATGTGGGATATGAACCAGCGGCTCTGCTGCTCAGAGCTTGCACTCCCAAGCCAACTCTTAACCAACGAGCCACTCGGCAGGCCCTGTGGTTTTATTTTTTTGCTTGTTTGTTTTTTTAATGGGAATTTTGATTTGTATGACAGCTTGCAGGGACTTACTTGGCTCTCTACCTGTGTGTGCTTATGTAATATGAATGTGTGTGACTCTAAGAAGAGCTTTATTGGAGTGTATGTGCAATTTTGTGTAAAACAACATGAAGTGACTTTGTGTGAGAGAGACAATATAGAGGAGTGGTTAAGAACATTTATTTTTGGAGACAGGCGTGGATTTCAGTGCTTTCTCAACACTTCATTAGCTCAGAGCCGTGGGTAGAGCCCTAACATCTTCAAGCTTTAGTTTTCTTATCTGTACAGTGCTGGTGATATGGTATCTACATCAATGTCATAAGGGTGTGTGAAGACTGAATGAGATAATGTGTGTAAATGCTTGGCACAAAGTAAAATACTCAATTAAGTTTAGGCATTATTATGCATAACTACATCTGTTCTTAAAGGAAATTGTTTTGGTTTGTAAGTATCAGTGCGGGTAAATCTGAACGTGAAAATCTGAGTTCAGAGACTGGACTATTTTAGTCTCTTTGCTACTGTTTAACACAGACATTCACAGACACACCTCATAGTGTGCCCTGAGGACAGGGAGACCTTAAGAGTGTGGAGACTGGAATCCTGCTAAATCAGGGTCAGATCTGGGGAGCATTTCAGTTGGAGAAGAGAGTTGGCCTCAGATGTGCAGGGGACAGAACATGAAAGAGTCATTCAGAGATGTGAAGGGCCTTGGCAGGCAGGAAGGTGGTGACTGCTCCTGTATTTTCTCCAAGGGGCTGAACGAAGATCAGTAGGTAAAGACAGTTTTACCAGGAGAGAAAGGTGGTGCTCTGACATCCAAAGCTGACTGTGGGGTGGGACCCCTTCCCTGGGAAGTGCTCACAGCGTGGCTGGGTAGCTATCTTCCTCCCACTGGGTCAGACTAGTGATCTCCGAGGCGTTTTCCGACCTGCGCTTCGTGTGAAAGAACAGCAGCCTGCATGTTGTATTTCCTCAAATGAAACTCCAACTTTGATATCCAGGCAGCACAACATTTGTTTTTAGAAAAAACCCCAGCCAGCTCAGAGGTGATGAGGGTGACAGGACTACAATTATCACCTGCTCCTCAGCACCTAGTGTACTGTGGGAAATGTGCTGACAGCTCTGAACTCTCTTTGTGTGGGGAGTTGAAGCCCCCCACCTCTGCTCAGAACATTTGACAGACAGACAGCTGTGGGACTGGCATGGGGGTGGGGTGGGGGTGGAGGGGGCTGTCACCTCCTCCCTTCTCTTTATGCTGTGGGAGTAGGCTGAGAGGCCCTCCACGTGTTTCCATGCTTGGGCAGATTTTTCTAATACTCAGCTAGGCTTTACTTAGGCGTCTCCTCAGAGTGCTTACAAAAAAGGAAAGGAAACCAATGGATATTAATTTGAGATTAACTGACCTTCGTAAGGGGGCAGGATGGGGGAGTGACCTCCAGAGGGCGCCAGAGTGACACAATGTTAAGTAGCTGCTAAAGAAGTCAGTGGAATGGTGGGAAGAGGTAAGGCTTTCCGAATCACAAACTCAGGTGAAAAACCTGATTCTGCTTCTTAGTTGACATGTGGCCTTGGACAACTCATTTAACCTGTTAGAGCTTCTGCTGCCTCGTCTCTAAAATGGGGTAGCAATACCTACCTCAAAGGGTTGTTATGAAGACTAAAAGATAAAGTAGGGGTTAAGTGAGATAGCACAGACCAAGGAGGGAGGGAGGAAAAGAATTATTGCAAAGAATTTGTGTCTCCGTTTGCACATCAAGACCAATGTCCACACACTGAATTTATGCTGCTTACTCACGTGTTCAATCATTTTTCATATGCACATTGGTGCTGTTATAAAGCATAAAATGTGAATTCAAGAAAAGCTTCCCAGAATTCCTGGTAGACAGTGTGATGATGTTTTTTTCAATCAACAGACACTAAGCACTGTGCTCTAACATGGGGTCTGCAGATTTGTTTGCCATGAGATGAGAGTCCTCAGAAGCCCCCAGGAAGGTTGGGAACTGCTGAGATAATGCACATAAAGAGCTTCATCCCCCCGCTCTCCCTGAGCCCAGAGAAGAAGGAGGGCCCTTCTGACGTGGGTAGGGCTCTGATTACTCTCCTCCAAGGCCGCTGGGTAACAAAAATGTACCACACACCGCCGACAGGCTTGACCGAGCTCCTTGGAAAGTCTGACATTGGTTTCTCCCTTCTTTCCCTGCAACACCAGCTCCAAATTAGGAGAATTACTCAGGTAGGACTTCTGGCTCATCAGAATAACACTTGTCACATTACAGCAACCCTCCCCCAGGAGAAAACTCTCCTGCTCTCTCTTACCTCCACCACCTGCGGAATAAAATGCCTCAGGTGTTCTCCGCAGTTCCACTGTTTGGCCTCTAGGGAGGGGCCCTAGAGCTGCTGGGGTCAGGTCCTACCACCCACTAGCCAGAGGCATGGGTTCACTACTTCCAGTGACCACCCCTTGCCTGCCACATGGCTCCCTCTGTGCTCATCCCACAGCTGGTGCTGTAGCCCGTGGCTCCGCAAAGAGTGCTTCCTGGGTCAGCAGCAGCCAGTCACCTGAGTGCTTGCTAGAAATGCAAAATCTCGGCCCTCCCAGGCCTACTGAATTAGAATCTACATATTAACAAGATTAACAATATATACACACATGAAAGTCTGAGAAACATGTGTCTAGCTCAGCCCTGGGCTCCTATCACCGTCCAGCTATTTTATGGTAAGGATAATTCTAAGGATTACTGTGCTAGTCAGCACCAGGGCAGAGAACACGGTGCAGAGACGTGGTCACAGGTGTCTCGGCCAGAAGTCAGAGCAACTAACGTCACTGAGCCTGACTGTGTGCCAGGCATGTTACTGGCATGACCTGACCTCACTCTACACCCTCTCTCAAAGGCAGGATGGTATCCCCATATACAGAGGAACAAACTGAGGATCAAAGAGGTTTGAAATGAGCTCGCCATTCCAGAGCTAGTGAGAAGGCTGTGTGCCAGACAGAGAAAAGGAATCCAGGCACCGAAACAGCCCATATAGAGGCATCATGATGGGAGACAGCATCATGGGCATCGCTGTGAAGAAACCCTATCTGTACTCTGTGGGGCTGTGTATTCATTCATTTGTTCCTTCATTCCCTTCACAGCTACTTACTGACTACCTACTATGTGCCATGCTCTAGGCAAGGTACTTACAATATAGAATAAGACAGGCATATTCTCTGGTCTTGAGAATTTGTCCTACTGGGGAAAAAGATTCACTAAATATGATTTCATTATAGTTGAAATGAGAGTCACAAGGCATAAAAAAGGAATCCAGCTTAGTCTTGGAGGAGAGAATACTGTATATAAATCAACAGAAATACACCCCTTCCTTTAGGGCCCCTGGGCTACTCAGGGCTCCCAGGGCTGCCGTCTTCTCTCTGGGCTGGCAGTTCATCTCCTTTTGCCCAGAAGCTGAAATCATGGGTTTGTGCACAGGCCAGGCATACAGGGGTGCTGGACGGAAGACGCAGGAGCCTGGGCCGACCCTGCTGCAGAAGGGGACCAGAACACATCATTCCCCTTAGGTCTCTGCAGAGAGTGGGTGGTGCCGAACATGATTCTGTCTTTTCTAACATCAAAAGCTCCGGGAGGCTGGAGTTTCCAGCGTTCGCACTGCCAGGTGTGCTTAGGAGGAAGTTCCAGAGGAAGGAGCGTTACAGCGTGGCCGGGCCTTTGTCTCTGCTCCCTGCCAAGGCCTGCTCATACTCAGACACAGCTGTAGCTCTTCTCAGATGTTTCTGTTTTATGGCTGTGCTTCGATTTGGGATCTCCAATTCTTTTACTTGGATTTGCTGTTTCTGGCAGCCGTAGTCCCAGCATACAACCCTGGCACATAGGGCAGTTGCAGTGACCAGCCAGGGTTGCCAGGGAGGCTGCATTGTTGTGTTAGGATTCAGGGATATGGAAATTTCCATACTGGCCTGTTCCAGTTGTTTGTGGCTGTGTAACAGATTACCCCAAAACTATCATAACAAATAGTGGCTTAAATGAACAGTGGCTTATTATTTTTGGCAGTTGTATGGGTTGACTCGGTTCAGCTGAGGGGTCCTTCTCTATTCTACAAGGCGTAGCTAAGATCGCTTATGAGACCGCATTAAGCTGGGAGCTAGATAGGGGCTGGAACATTCCAGGTGACCTGTCATTCTTCATCCACGTGGCCTCTCATCATTCAATAGTTCTCCCCAAGCTTCTCTATACCGTGGCAGGCTGCTTCCAAGAGGACAAGCCCCAGTGTTCAAGCACTTATCCAGCATCATGCTTGCTAATGTTTGTGTCATGCTTACTAATGTCCCGCTGGCCAAAGCAAGTCACATGGCCAAGCCCAGAGTGACTATGAGAGGGGACGCATGGCCTTTGGAAGTGCAGCTACCAGCAACTGCTTGGGAAAGTTACCTAGGGCTTGATGAGACAAGACGAGAAGATGGAAAAACAATCCTGGGGTGTGTGCATGGCTTAAATATATTTCATTTAATCAGTTGTTCAATAAGTAATACATTACTCAAATTAGTGCCAGGCACTGTACCAGACACTGAGTGTACCAAAATGACCAAGACACTATCTCTGCTCTCAAGGAGCTATCAGATCATCAGCTACAGACAGACAAGAAGGCAATACTACAGTATGTGTGGTCTTACTGGGATTGAGTTTTGCCTTGGACCATATAGAGTCAAAGAGGAGAGGGATTTAAATCAGACTGAGAGTCTGAGAAGCTGCCCTGGGGAAAGAATACTTGGGCTGAGTTTTGGAACAACAATGGGAATTGACCAGGGGGGTTTGCAGTTGGGCATTCCAAATACAGGAGATAGTGTGTGTGTGAAGGCACAGGGATGAGAAATGCCTTGAAACCACCAGGTAATTGGATGTAGTTCCTCTTCCAGGAAGAGATTGTGTGGGAGATGAGCCGAGAAAGCCTAGTGCATGAAGGTTCTTGCACTTTATCATGCCCCAGTCCTTTGAAACCAAGGGAGAGCATTAGAAAGACACTGTCTTTTGGCATACTGGCATTTAAATTGTTTTGTATAATAAGCACATTTACTTGTGTAGAATATAATATAAATGGGAAAACATTCTGGCTGCCACCCACTGAATGAGGAGGCTGGTGCCAAAATGTAGTTATGACTTGATGGTAGTCTGAACTGAGTCAAAGGCAGTTGAAATGATGAAAAAGGAGACATAGGAGAGGCACTTAGGAGGTTATAAATGTGAGATTTCATGTAGAGGGTATATGAGGGCTAAAGAGGAGGAAATAACAATAATGCCATTTCCTGCTGCCAACCCCTATCCATGCACCTGTCTCCGGGGGGCACAAAAATTCCATTGTCGACCAAGGGAAGTACGTGTCAGGCTGGGTTGGGGAACAGGGTTGATCTATATTAATACACTGTCCACCTTTAGACACTCTGCAAATAAACAGTGTATCTGAGTGGTGAGCAGCTGGGCTGCTGACTACCCTGAGTATTATCACTGGGATTCAATCCTGATTTGGGTGCTTTCTAGCCCTGTGATTTTAGATAAGTTACCTAAAGTCTTGTGCCTATGTTTTCTCATATGTGGAATGAAGGCTACTCTCTAGGGTGATTGTGAAGGTTACATGGGATGATGCTTGTAAAGTCTTAGAAGAGTACTCCTTGATAAATAGAAGCTATAATAATTATTAAGACCTTGCTTAAGATGGTGCAGTAGGTAAACATTGTGCTTGCCTCTTCTCATGACCACATCAAAATTACAATTAGGGTACATGCATTTAAAAATTTTGTTAGATATTGCTAAGTTCCATAGAAGTTATAAAAATTTACACTTTCTTCAAAATGTATGAGGATGGTGAGCATATTGGGGCATATTAAAATGTTATCACACACTACTGAAAAGAGTGTAAACTGATTATTACCTGTATGGAGAGTAATTTAGCAATATCTAGCATTTTTACGTTTGACAATTTTAATAGGTGACAAATGGCATTTCAGCATAGTTTTATTTTGCAATTCTCTTATTGTGTGTGGAGTTAAGCAGTTTTCCCCTATGCTTAAAACCCATTTACATTTCTCTTTCAGTAAGCTTCCATATCATTTTGTTCATTTTTCTATTTTTTTTCTCACTGATTTCTGACTCTTTATGTATGAAAGGAATTTTGACATAATTTGCAAATATTATCTCAGTTTTTAGTCCATCTTTTTAAATCTTATTCTTGGTAGTGGTTACTACCAAGGCAGGTCTCTAAAAAAGTTTATGTTGATGAGTTTCTGTTTTTCTTTTATGGCTTTTGAGTTTTGAATCACACTTAAGCCATTTATACTTTGAGACGATTAAAAAAAATTCTCCCATGTTTTCTTCTGATATTACTATATCAGTTTTGCTTTTAAAACTGTTATTCATTTGGAATTTCTTCTTGTGTAGGTGTTGTCTGAATAAAACTTAAAATATTTTTTGGGTTTCCATCATATTTTGCCCACATCATTTTTTAAAACAATCCATTTATCTCCTCTGGCTTGAGAGGTCTCCTTTATAATGTACTAGTTTTCCAAGTTATTTGGATTTATTTCCATTGATCTGTCAGTCTATTCATATGCCATATCACAATGCTTAAACTTTTGTAGCTTTATAATATATATGAATATATAGAAAGACAGACTGACTAGTGCTGCCTGATTACTAATTTTTTCATAATATTCTGAGTGTTTTTATTTGTTCAATTTTCCATGTGAACTTCAAAACATCTGGGTGGTATTTCCTACATTAATTTTAAATTCATAGATTGAAGAGAATTTACATCTTTATAATGCCGAGTGTTGCCAAGACCATGGTATGCCTTTCTGTTTGTTCAAATCTTCTTTTATATTTTTAGAGTTTTCTTTGTATCAGTCTTCCATGTGTATCTTTTTTTTTTTTAGCTGAGCCATTCTGCTACCTGTTGGCAGCTCAGCGGCTGCTCAGCTTGGGTTGGACTCGAACCGCTGTTGCTCAGAGCTCAAACTCTTGAGCGAGCTCTTAACCAACTGAGCCACTCGGCCGGCCCTGTATCATTTTTTTATTGCTTGGTATTTCACCTTTATTTGCATGTGTTCTTTTGCTGTTGTAAATGGGGCCTTTTATTATGCCTTCAAATTGGCTGTTGTTTGTTTACATAAAGGCTCTTGAGTTCTGTATAATTTTGTATCCAGCCAACTTAGTAAATTCTCTTATTGCTTATGATAGTTTATTTGGTGTTGTTTTTCTCCTTGTTGGATTTTTTGGGTTTCATATATGAAAATAGTGATAATTTTATCCCCTCCTTTCCAATGTTTACAACTATTTTTTTCTATATCTAATTGCATTTGTTAGTATTTCTAGAACAGTGCTAATACTGAAAATAGTAGACATTTTTTTCTTCATTCCTACCACTGATGGAAATGCTTCTGAATGTTTCCTCATTAAACTCGGGAGTTCAGAAAGATATGTTTTATCATGTTGGGAGTGTATCATACGTTCTTAGTTAACTATGAGGTTTTAATGAATGAATGTGGCTAAAGACGTAGACTGTATGAGTCCATTTATATGAAAGTTCCTGAACAGACAAAAGACTAATCAATAGTAACAAAAGTGAGGATGATGGTTATTTAAGTGGAGAATGTATTGACTAGAAAGGTACCTGAGAGAGTTTTCTGGAAGGCTGGAAATATTCTATATGTGGACCTGAGTACGGGTAAGGTTTTGGAATCAGTGTTATGCTTGCTTCATTCAAATAAATTTGGAAGAATTCCTTCTTTTTCTATGCTCTAAAAGAGTTTAAGGGCTTTTAGAAATAACAATTTCTCTGTTGTCCTTCTTTTAAAAGTAGGCTTAGGAAGTTACTTTGTAAAAGTTTCTGGCCTGGTAGTTTTACGGAGAGAAAGTTTGTCAACTTTTTCTGTTTATTCTTTCATAGATCTGTTTAGAATTTCTGTCTTTTGTATAGTCAGGTTAGAAAATTATATGACTTATGCAATTATTCATTCTCTTGAAAATTTCAAATATATTTACATAGAGTTGAGTAAAGTAGTGTTTTAATTTCCTTTATACCTGTGTAACTCCCATGCAGATGCTGTATTTGGTAGAGTTTTGCTTTTCGTCTTTTATTAATTACATTACTTACTTATTTGTTTTCCTAAGAATCAGCTCTTGGATTCATTCTAACATTTTCCTTTTTAAATTAGTATATTTATTTCTGCTCTTAGCAATTAAACCCTCCCTTCTGCTTTCTTAAGGTGTGTTTATCATTTTTATAGCTTCTAAAACCAAATGTTTAACTCATTTATTTTATATACCTTGATTATTATTAGTATTATACTTAATAAAATAAACTTCCCTCTTGACATTACCCTAGCTGTATCCCATGGAATTTATATACATTGTCTGAATTATCATGTTCTAACTATTCTGTCATATTTATTTGCATTTCTTTTTTGACCTAAGAGTTGTTTTAAAAGACTTTAAACATTTTTTTTCCAGTGGTGAGGACTTTTTATTTTTTATTTTATTATTCATTTCTAGTTTTAGTGCAATATGACCAGAGAATGAATTTGGTACTTCTTTACTTTGGATGCATTTCAAAGAAAATGTTTTCTCTGTTTTAAGAGTATAGAGTTTGAAATATATAAATTAAATGTACTTATTAAGCTATATTATTTTGGTCTTCTGTAAACAATTTTTATCCACTTGATCTCTGATTATAGAGAGTTGAATGAAAGCCTTAATGTGAATAGAAAGCCAATTTCTTCTTGTATCTTCTTTTATATTTGCTTTGTAAATATTGATGCTATTCATTTCTGCATAGGTAGTCAGAACTATTTTTATCTCATTGTGAGTTGTATCTTTTAGTATTATAAAGTGTCATTCTTTGTCTCAATTAATGCTTTTCATCTGAATTCAGCCTCTCTGATATTTAGATCCTGATCTGTTTCTTTTTCTGTGCATGTATTTGGTACCATTGTCTATCCTTTAATTTTCAATCTTTTAAATCCCTGCCTCAGCATAGTAAAGGCACTTTTTGCTTTGTTGTACAATCTGAAGTCTTTTTCCTTTAATAAGTGAGTTTAGCTTATTAGCATAGATTTATATGACATGTATGTTTGGTCTTAGTTCTGTGTTTTTATGTTATGCTTCTGTTTTTTTTTATTTACAAAACATTCTCTATATGGATTCCCCCTTTCCCCCTTTCTCTTGTGTGTGTCATTTTGAAGGTTTTTAATTTTTGGCAGCTACCTTCATAACTATAACTGTATGTAATATGCTTAACCCCTATTTCTTTAGACGTTATTTGTTAATTCTCTGTATGATACATTCAATCCTTTATTTCTTTAGATAATAGGTAGTAATTTCTTTCATATCTTTGCTCAGTGTTTTTGCTTCACTGAGATAATTGCCTCATTACTTTCTTTTTAAAAACATGGTGAAATATATAGTCACAATTTATTTGGCTCTGTGGAAATATTTTCCTGTTGGTTTATTCTTTGTCTATTTGTTTTTCCTATTTCTTTACTCCTTTCCTCTTGCTTTCTTTGTATAGACCTATGCTGGTTCCTTTTCTAATACTCAGTTTTGAAGGAGGGGAGTTTTTCCTGAACCAGATATTTGCAGTTGGTTTATGTATGGGCTGCACTGAGCTGAGTTCCAGGCTACCAGAATTTCTCATCAGGACTCAAGACTTGGTATATGAGTAGCTTAGGCTTTACTTCTCTCTAGCCAGAGTGGTCAGGCAGCTGCTCTCCTCCCCAGTCACAAAGAGGGGCTGTCTCAGTGTGACACCTGGTCTGTCTCCATCTTCTCTGCTTCATGGAATTGGGTCCAGAGACTCACCTGGCACCACCCCATTTACTCCATTCCTGCTTTTGAAATCATGAGGTTTAGGTTTTACATCTCAGAGAGGGTTTCTCACCTTCCAGAAATGTATTTATATTTAGCAAGTTCTTATCTGAACTTTGCAGCTGGGACTTTCTCTCTCTACTTCTTCCAACTGGAGCTCCATTATGGGGATGACACTTTCATCATATGTGGTTCCAAGTTTCAGGCCTCTCCTACTTTTACATAGATGGAGTTTCTGTTCCTGCCTCTCATTTGCCTTATTTCTCTGAGGTGAAATAAGGTGATTTCCATGCGAGGTGATTTCCATGAAGAGAAGGAAGAAATGCCAGCTTCTTCCTTCTGGAAGTTAACTGTCCTAGCTGATATTATCATTACAACTGTGTTGCTGGGTAGTGGGTCACAGTATGGCATAGCCTGGCCTGGAGACAGGGGATGGCCCTAGGAAGCCCTGCCAGACGTCAGGAGGGTCTGAGTCTTCAGGCTTGCAGAGATAGGAGACCAGGTGCGGATGATAATGGTTGTCCTCACAAGTGGGCCCTCAGCTTCTCACAACCACTGATGGGGTGAGAGCTGAGGAAGCAGATGCAGCTCTGCCTCCTGAGGACCTACAATCCCTTGTGCAAGGCAGGGCTCCATGACCTTAAACATGTTCAATGCACAGAGGAGCAAGAGTGTTCATTTTGCATTTACAGATTGGGCAATCTAGGGTTAGAGGGGAAAAGAATTTTCCAGCAAGTGAGCCTCTTGGCTTCCAGGCATGAGCTCCCTCTTGCTTGAACAGTTTGCCTCACAAACGATTGTAGGAGCCTTTGGTCTTCAGCACAGGCTTCTAAGAAGAGAATACCTGCAGTGCCCTGCAGGCCCTCTGCACACACAGGCTCTGGGCCTTGCATTGACGTTCCCTGACTGTGGACTTTTCCTTCAACCAGACGCAATCCCTTTGCACATCCCTCAGAAGTCAGCTCTCCTCGCCCTTCTCCGTTGTCTCTTGCACTGGTCTAGTTAGGTACTTGGCCTTGAGCTTCCTTTCTCTCTCTTACCTATCCCATTGTTTTGAAAGACTCTGGGCTTGTTCCTTTGCTTCTACTCTTCCCCATGCTAGAATTCTCTTTCCCTGCAGTTTCCATTATTTATTCCCTCCTCTTACTTAGGTGTCTGCTCAAAAGTCATCTGCTTGAGGCTGTCCCTTACCACCCTATATAAAGTAGCACCCCCTGTGATCCTCTAACCAATTTATTTTCATTCATAGCGAGTTATTGTGTAGGTGTTTTCACTTGTTGATTGTCTACCTTCCCTTCTAGAATACAAGCTTCATGAGAGCAAGGATTTTATTTGTTATATATGGCACTACATACTCAGCAACTAGAAAAGTGATGCTATGCAATAGGCACTTCCTATGTATTACAGGAAGGAAGGAAGGAAGGAAGGAAGGAAGGAAGGAAGGAAGGAAGGAAGGAAGGAAGGAAAGAAGGGAGAGAAGAAAGGAGGAGGGAGGGAAGGAAGGAGGGAGGGAGGGAGAAAGGAAGGGAAGATCGCTGTATTCACACATCACATTGAACTAGTATTTATATTTTACTTGTGTATTTCTCCCTATAAACTATCATGTATTTGAGGGTGGTTCATCCTAGTGCCTTGGACAAAGGCTGCCTCTGCGTAGTAAAGGCTCAACATGTTATAGAATTGAATCACGCATAGCATCTTTGCTCTAAAATGAATCTCGGAGTGAAGGAGTTTACGTTCAGAGACCTTGGGGAATAGGGCAATATCTGTTCTGGCACCGCCTATTATCCACCTCTTCCTACCCCAAGTCGTGCTTTATTTGCAAAAGCATCAGCTGTGATATGGAATTTTAAAAAATAAGCAATATATTTCATTTAACTAGAGACCTGAAGTGTTTCTAGGAGGGCCAGCTAAAGCCTGCCCTCCCAGCACACACAGGCATTTACTAGAAGACTGGGGAAGAGAAATGTCCAACGATCCTGAGAGCTCTGGGAGTTCCTTGACAGAATGGAGATAACGGGTGGAATGGACTCGCTAGGATCAGGAGTGCCTTGTATTTTCCACTCCTTACAGGACGTTGTTTGGTTTCCCTCCTGGCCCCTTCACTCAGTTTCAGCTTCCCATACAGAAATCACCACTTTGAAGGCACGTTCTGAGAGCGTTTCTATACAGAGGATTCAGCTGGTCTATCCAGCTGCAATCCCCTCTAGGAGCCCGCTGTGCTCAAAATCCCAAGTGTTCAGGCTCAAATAATTAATTGTGATGTTTACTTCAAATGAAAGCATATGAAACGGATCAACATGCCAAACAATTTTTCAAAAGAGAAAGAGCAGCCCTGAGGGCTGGGGAGCCAGGTTCCATACACAACACCCTGGCCTGTCCACCTGCTGGAGCCGGTAACGTGGAACAGGCTCTCAGAAGTCATCTGGTCCTGAAATTCCCAACCAGGGGTCTAGGACAGCTGGTGTGTGGCGGGAACTTGAGGTGTGTGCCACACACAGCTGGGGACAAACAACCAAATGATAAAAGTTGCAAATGATCTATTGCATTAAAAAAAGCATAAATTGTCATGGATTTAAAGTTACAGTTTATAACTTAATGCATTCTGATAGTCTTCTTGAAAGAGAAAGAGCTGGGAGTTGTGTAGGTATGAAAGTCTCATTAATAGCATCCCCACAGGGATCTCTGAAGAAAAAGGTGGAGAATCGTTGCGATGGTCCAAACTTCTTGCTGATGACAGGATCCCTTCTACACATCCTTGACACATCCATCGGCCTCTGCCACTGCCAGTGTGGTGGCCTTCACAACCTCAGACGGCAGCTTGATTCAACAGAAAGCTCTTAGCACTATTGTACTGTCTGTGGTTTCCACCCGTGGCCCTAGTTTTCCCACCGAGAGAGAGGTTCTCTCCTACAAGCTGCCTAAAGCAAAGGCTGTGCTAATGCCACCTTGGTTGCCATCACCTTTTCTTTGTAACACCAGCCCCTGCTTCTTTGTGGCAGGACTGTGGGAACCCATTTGTCTGCACACCTTGGACAGAAGTGTTTGGGAGTGAAGATCTTCCCAAGGATAACCAATGAGTGATGCATGTAGAGGTTCCTTGTTCCTTGGCTGGAGTAATTCTGAGGCATGTTCTCGTAATATTGCACTGTTTTCCAATTTTCCTGCAGGAGTCAGCTTCGGGCACTTTTCAGAGGCTGGTTTATTAACCCATCCTTTATAGGCTGCCTTCCTTCCCTGTATCACTCCTCCCTGAATTCCTTGTACCTTTCAATAAATTGTTTACATTTGAATCCTTGGCTCAGAGGCTGCTTCTGGAGGAACCCAAACCAAAAAACCTAACCACAAATGTATAAGAAAATTGGAGAAAGTTGTATTAAAACAAAAAAATGGAGAGATGTAACATATTTGTTGATGTGAAGGCTCAGCACTGTCAAACTACCTTTTCTCCCCAATTAATCTTTATGTTCAATGTAATTTTATTCAGACTCCCAGTAGGATATTTTAGAAATTCGACAAAATGTTTCCAAAAGTCACATCGTAGAACCAAGGGCATAAATAGCTAAAACAATTCTGAGAGAGAAGAACAAGGAAGGGAACCTCGCTTAACCATATGTCAACACACCTTCGAAGCTGTAGAAATAAAACCAGCACAGCACTGCCCAGTAATAGGTGAGCAGGCCATGGGGGAGATGGCATCACCAGTCAGGAGGAAGGGAGGGGCCGTGGAGAGGTAGGATCACCGGCTCATCTCCATCCCTACAACAAAGGAAATGGCTTGAACTCCAGCAAGAGGGGTGCAGTTTAGTAAAAGTAAGAGGGTCATGTCCAAGGCCAGATGACTGAGGCAAGCAGGGGCGTTTCTCACTGGAATTAAGAGCTCCTGTTTTGAGAACGTCAAGGCTTGCCCGGCTCTCTGTTCTGTGTTCTGTCTCCTGGCTCGGTAAACATATACTACTTGTGGGGCAGGC
>NW_017731787.1:439706-444105 GCF_001890085.2 Hipposideros armiger
GAACTTAATTGTCAGGCCTTGTAGTTGCTGAGTGAATGAATGCATACAGAGCTGAGTGAACATTCTTCAGGGGGCTGAGCATGAGCCCTGGAGGCTGGGTCCAGAGTAATAGGCACCTTACTGCAGCCACCTCTTCCAGATGTTCCCCAGTTTGAGCATACAGCTTCCCCCTTCCCTTTGAGAGTCCATAATTAATGTGGCATCCTCAGTAATAAACATGCATCTGTGGGCTCCAATCTTTCTCATTAGGGGCCCAGGCAGATTGCTCTTCTTTTCTTGGTGCTAATGAATGAATCATACTGCCCAGCAGATGACCCTCTGCTGTCCTGGGTGAAAGCACTCCCAGCCTTTCAAGATCTGGTGCTAGTGGCCAACACAGAGCTCCCACATTGAATGGACATTGGCCCAGGTTTGGTGTCTTTTGGTGGAAAGTGGTCCAGGTGGTGCCCCAGCCCTAATGGGCTTCAGGAGAAAGCCTCAACCTTCAGCCTGCCATTCAAGGCCCTCTCAGGTTTGGTTTTGGCATGCTGGGTTAGAACCTTTCTTCTCTAAGCCCCTCCCTCCCTGAAGCATGTTCCTTCCTTCTCCAGTGGTTCACTTATGTCGTGCTTTATTGATTCCTCTTCCTTATGTGTCTCTCTGAAATTCATTGTGAAAAATCTTATAAAAATGACACCTTCTACAGGAAGACTTCCCTGACAACCGTCAGGGCAGAATCCTCTTATCTTCCTTTACACTCAGCATAGAATGTCTTCTAGCCCAGCTCTGTCACTAACTGTGTGCCACTTTTCATACCTGTGCCTCAGATTCTTTGTCTTTAAAGGAAAGGAAATACCTTCACAGACTTTTTGTGAAATTTAGATGACCTGCACTCATTGAACTTTTATAAACATTTATTCTGTATTCAGTTCAAAACACACAGAACTAATTGCAGAGGACAAAAAGATGGATAAAATACAGCTTCACTCTCAAGTAGCTTGTAGTTCAGTGGAAAATAATCTAAATAATAATAATAGTAATAACTTCACATTTATGCTTTCCAGGGCACTTTGGGCTAAATGCTTTATGTACAGACAAATGTAAAGGAGATTATAATACCAAGTATAATGATAAAGTGCTTTGAAATTAGATAAAGTCACAAATAAATTGAAGATGATCTCATTATCACTACTCATCTTTAGATGTCTGTCTTGGCTCCCCATTTAGGCTGTGAACTCTATGAACCTGAAAAGAAACTCTCAGTGAAATATGTTTCAATCCATGATTGTTTGCTGATCGATTATTTGCTGATCCAGAACCAAGAGGACCAGAGGAAGTGCTGTCTGGTCAGAGGTAAATGCCTTTGGATGCCCGGCCAACAGGTCCTTATAGAGTCACCTTGCCCAGCTGCTGCCATCAGCCAGGCCCAGCAGGTGAGAGGCAGCTAATCTTCCCTGAAGGGCTTCAGGGTAGGAGCACCTGCTTTTCCCAGTAGGTCCTGAGTTTCTAATTCTTGTTCCCTGAAAATTATTCTCTTGGAATCACTCCCTTCTCCCAAGTCATCTCTCCTAAATATTCTCTGACTCCAGTGGGTTTGTGGCCCATCAGTAAGGCCAACCCGAGGAAAGAGTGGTGCCCTTCACACTCCTCCCACTCAGCAGCGTCTCCTCCCTCCCAACTCAACAGGTGCCCAAGGCTTTCAGCCCCTCCAGGATCTACCTAGAGAGGAACTTATACTCCGTGAGTTGGTGGGAAAGTGCTGAGCGTCAGACCTGGGTCGGGTCTTGACTCTGGAACTGCCCCTCCTCCATGCCCCAGTTTTGCCTCTGTACCTATGAAGGGGATCTCCTGTCCTTCCTCACTTACAGGATCACTAGGAGACTCAAAAATAACATGTGTTCATGGACTTTACCACCTGGATCGTGTGAAACAAAGCTGAAGGCTCATTATTACCTGCAATTTAAAGAGAAACCTTTAGGTTTTGAGATTTAAAGTGGTTTTACTAAACCATGGATGGACGTTCAGACCAAGTGGCCCATGGGAAGGAAAGAAATAAGGGAACCCCATCAAATGGCACCACACAAGTAGGCACAAGTTTGTGGTCAGTCTGTTTGCCTTCTCTGTTACTCAGGGAAGGCACAGAAGGAGGGTGGAGGACAAAATGGTGAGGTCCTGTCATGCTGGGCAAAAGAGGGGGTAGACGAGGTGATCACGGCGCTGTCTGGCTCAGGCAGGATGCTCCTTGGGGCCCAACCAGCTTCTAGGTCCCTTCACCAAAGGTCACTGCATCTGCATGGAGAATTTTCCAGCTTTTAATAAAGCCACCAAGGCTATGCGTCGGTAAAGTTCAGCCTCTAATCCCCAATTAAGGAGCTAGGCCTTAGCTGCATCCGGCACCTGGTTGCCGATGGCTACGGTAATTGTGTTTCTCAGCGGCTCACGGGGCTCACTTTCCAGTACAATTTCCAGTGGGAGGGATTCCTTCCCTCAGGCTCTTGACATCCAGAAACCTCTCCCCCAGGCGATGTCCCAGAGTGTGAGTGAGGAAACCTGTGTGCTCAGCCTAGCTTCCAGCTCTCTCCACGTTCCCGTCCCCCACCCCCAACCCCTCCCCTGCACCCTTCAGAATCCTCATTCTTGTGGCCTTAGGCCATTTACTATAAACCTACTCTGTGCCAAGCACTTTGCATACATAGTCAATTAATTCTCAGAACAAATTGTGAAGGAAGCGTGACCCCTCTTTACCAGAGGGAGGGCCAAGGCTGTTAGACGGCATGACCTGCCCCNCATGCACACATGCTCTGGTGACATGGTTAATTGTATGTATCAAGCTGGCTGGACCATGGGGTGCCCAAGATGTTTAGTCAAACATTATTCTGGGTATCTCTGTGAAGGTATTTTTGGATGTGATTAACATTTGAACTATAGGGCTTTAAGGAAAGCAGACTGCCCTTTCTAACGGGGGTGGGCTTCATCCAATCAGTCGAAAGCCTGAATAGAACAACAACAAAAAGCCTCCTTTGAGCAAGAGAGAGAGATCTCCAGCAGACTGCTTTTTGGACTTCATCTGCAACATTGGTTTTTCCTGGTTCTACAGCAGACAACTTTCAGATTCAAGCTATAGCATCACTCTCCAGGGTCTCCAGCCTGCTGGCCTACCCTGCAGAGTTTAGACTTGCCAGCCTCCATCACATGAGCCAATTTTTACAATAAAACTTTACACACACACATACACACACACACACACACACACACACACACACACACAGAGTTTCCCCCCTGAGGTTGTAGTGAAGCATGGGATTTGGCAGTGTAATTCCCTCCCTCCATCCCCTGCTTCTATTCCTCTGCCTTACACCTATTCACACAGTCCCTGTGGAACCCAAGAATGGAGAGGGATGGAGGTAGGACCTCTAGACCCAACATCCCAAGAGCAGGCAGAGTGCCCTCACTCCATACCTGGAGTTTCTTCAGCCTTACTCAGACCTTGCGGAATGTCCCCACAGGGCACTGCAGAACGACCTCTCTTGCCTGGGGACAGTAAGGCCTTAACAAGTTCTGGTTTCTCTAGCTGGTCCTTTTCTCCACTCTGCTTCCCTCCCTCCTTTGTCATTTTCACTTCCCATACTTTTGGGTCATGTAATCACTGCTGTTCTCAAACCCTTGGGAAACAGACCCTTGGTCTCAGTGAGAGGAGGGAGCTGTGTGACAGAGGAGCCCAGACCAGAAGTCGGAAGGCAGGTCCCTGAGGCTCACTTCTCCGCTTCCCAGTCTAGTGCCTGTTGCCAAGAAGTGCCCTTTTTCTAACCTGCGAGAGGAGGAGGGTGGATAAGATGGTCTCCAGGTATGCGCATTTGGGGATCCTCTGCCATGTTCCAGCTGGAGTGTAGTGGAGCGAATGCTGGGTGTGCCCAGGACCTGGTGGGGGCACAGTGAACATTTATTGAATGCCAATGAATGATGGAATGACAGAAGACTTAGGTTTGAGACCCAGTGGTGTGACCTTTGTTAAGTCACTGATTTTCCTTAAATCTCAATTTCAGCAGAAACGAATGTCTTGAAAAAATGACCATCCTGGGAGACCATACCTGTGAGAAAGATCATTGCCCCTCAAGACCCTCTAATTTCCTACTTTAGACACAGCCCTTCTTCAAGGACTTACACATTCAGGGCTGTATTTTCTCAGGAATTCCCTGACATTTCCTGAGTGTCAGGCATTGAACTATAGTCACCACATTTGATCATCTCAGCAATTTTATGCAGAGCACTTTGTTATCAATGTTTCCAAGATGTAGAAGGACAGACTCAGATGGTAAAGTGACCCTTCCAAAGTCACAGAGCTAGAAAGTGACTGAGTTAAGACCCAAATGTTCTTTTGTTAGTTCATTCATTCATGCATAATGCCTCCAGGCCCTTTGCT